>NC_092241.1:33529796-33834796 GCF_036320965.1 Panulirus ornatus | reverse complement strand
TGAGTGCCGAGATGGGATATGTATTCATCTACTTATTTTACTGTTTTCTATACTTGATCGCAGTTTCCAGCGTCAGTGAGATAGCGCCAGGAGACACGTTCACGCACACACACACACACACACACACACACACACACACACATATATATATATATATATATATATATATATATATATATATATATATATGATATGCTATACATGTACACATATACACAAGAACATATTCATAATTGTTCGCCTTCATCCGTTCCCGGCGCCACCCTATCCCACAGAAAACAGCATTGCCAACCCCTGCTCACCTCCATACGCATCGAATTCACAATTGCCTTTCCACATCCAGGTCAGACAGACCTTTCCATGGTTTACTCCAAGCGTTTCACATGCCCTGGTCCAGGTCACTGACAGCACGTTGACCCTAGTGTACCACATCGTTCCAATTAACTCTATTACGTGTACGCCTCACCCTCCTGCATGTTCACAAGCCGATCGCACAGTTTTATTTTTTTTCACTCCATCCTTCCATCTCCAATTTGGTCTCCTGGTTCTCTACTCTCGTTTCACATATATCCTCTTTGTCAACCTTTCTTCACTCATTCTTGCCATATGTCCAAACCATTTCAACACGCCCTCTCCTGCTCTCTCAACCACAATTTTTTATCACCATGGTTCCATTCGCTGCCATGTCCACTCCTAGATATCTAAAACACTTCACGTCCCCAAATTTTTCTCGATTCGAACTTATACCCCAACTAACTTGTCCCTCAACCCTGCTGAACATAATACTCTAAACTTTCTCGTTTCACACAGTCTTCTACACTCAGCCACCAGCTTCTGCACTTTGTCACTCGAATCAGCCAGAAGTTCTGTATCATCAGCGAACAGCAACTGACTCACTTATCAGGCCCTCACATCCCTAACAGACTACATACTCACCCCTATCTCCAAGACTCTTGCATTTACCTCCCTCACCACCTCATCCATAAACAGTTTAAACAACCATGGTGACCTCACATATCTCTGCAGCACACCGACCTTCACTGGAAACCATTCACTTTCTTCCCTTCCAGCTCGTACATGTGCCTTACACCCTTGATAAAAACCTCTCGCTGCTTCAAGCAGCTTGCCTCCCACACCATATATTCTTAAGACTTCCGCAAACTATATCTATCAACCCAATCATATTCCTTCGCCAGATCCTTAAATGCCACATACGAATGCATCTGTTTTTGTAAGTATTTCTCACACATCCTTCAAAGCAAGCAACCGATCCACACATCCTTTACCACTTCTGAAACTACACTGCTCTTCCCCAATCAATACCCTGCCATACAATTTACTATGTAAACTCAACAGACTTATGCCTCTGTAGTTTGAACATTCCCCCTTATCCCCTTTGTCTTTATACAGTGGCATTATACATTCATTTCGCCACTCCTTAGGCACTTCAGCATGATCCAAACCTACACTGAATATCCTTACCAACCAATGAACAATATAGTCACCCATTTTCTTAATAAAGTCAACTATAACACCATCCATTCCAGCCACCTTGCCGCATCTTATCTTTTGCAAGGCTTTCACCACCTCATCTCTCTTTTCCAAACCATTCTCCCAGACACACCACGACCAAAATACCCTACATCTGCCACTTTATATAAGAAATATTTAACAATCCTTAAGAATACTCGCTGCATCATCATCTCACTTCATCACAACCTGTCATCACTTCCCCTTTTGCCCCTTTGCAAATGTTTCCATTTGTTCTCATGTCTCTCGGACATTATTTATCTCCCTCCAAAATATATTTCTATTCTCCCTAAAGTTTAACGATACTCTCTCACTCCAGCTCTCATTTGCCCTCTTTTTCAACCTCTGTACCTTCCTCTTGACCTCCTGCCGTCTTTTCTTATACAACTTCCGATCATTTGCACTCCTTCCTTGTAAGTACTGCCCAAACGCCTCTCTTTTCTCTTTCGCTAACAATTTTATTTCTTCATCCAATCACTCGCTACCTTTTCTAATCAGACCACCTCCCACCTTTTGCATGCCGCATGCATCTCTTACACATGACACTATTGCTTCCTCAGATTTCTCCCATCTTGTGCTGGTAAGAACCATAAGTTCTAAGCAGGTTTCACCGTGTGGCGATAGTACCGTGAGGTCGAGGTCTACTCTCTAATCAAACTCTTTCAACCATCTAGTTCACGTCAGAAAATATTCTTATCATCGCTGCCAATTGGGAGGTAAACCCCTATAAAAGGCTGATGCAGTCCGATGGAAGTCTCCTCATTAAGAAGTCAATATATCGATGCGATATTGAAGATAAGTCCAGAGCATCGCAAGAACCACTGGAGTGTGGAAAAGAGGTATCATCTCTTCACACTTTCATGCTTGAAGAGAGTGTTCTTTATGATTATTTTTTCTACAGTAACTTGAATATAGAAAGTACTTATTCTAGAGTAGCATTACACGAAAAATGACTAACTTTTGCCTGAACGAACTTTTTCTGTTCTTGTACACTATGAATTTATTATTTCCTTTAGAAAATAGAAGAAAAAGAGAATCATTAGCTTAAATCATGATGATAAAGGCTTAGTAATAGAAGTTTCCCAGGATGCATGATTTTTGAATACGAAAAACTGACAAAGTCGGTCATGGAAATCATCCAGAGGAGAAATCTTGAGGTGCTGCCTTCATCAATAACCGTGAACCAGCGGGTCAGAACGAAGACACAGTCATGATGGAGAAATATCCCCTGGTGACGGAGGGTTCATGATACACCCCCCCCAAAAAAAAAACTGTGAACCATTACGTCATATTACATATTCTGGTTATATTTTCGCAAACGCTGATTTTTCAAGTATGTAATGGTGACATGGCCAAGAAATGTATCCCAACGGTCTCTTGAGTGTTTTCTAACACTTGTAAAGTTATAAATGAGGATCCAACTAACATTTTCCTCTGCCTAAGATACATGAGCACTGCAAAAGATTCATCGAAGAGGACCTTGGTTACGATATTAAAAGGTAGGGTTAGGGGTAAAGGTCACTTTGAGTCTATTATCACGGTCTTCGGTAAGTTTATATTAGCGAAGGCCCATTTCATGAAGCAGAGAAAACATGAATAATCTATATATCTTTCTAGAAATCATACAGTAGCCATAGATATGCTGTATTTGAAGCCACTTCTATTGCTCCTGTAGAAGAAAATATGATCTTCCTGCATTTTTAGCGCAATGTTGATGATGGTCTCAGTATGAGAAGTCTTCCTTCAGGCTTCTGAAGAGTTATGAACGAGCGTTGAGATCTTGCAAGTGATGTTATCAGCAGCGATTAGCGTGGATGAAGGCCGCACTGTCACCAACGCTCATACAAGAAGGGAAGAACTCGAGTCGCTGGTCCACTGGTTAACCACTGAACTATAGAGAGACACAGTCGAAAGGAAGAATGAAAGAAAATGATTCGTTTTTGTCTATGCGTTCATCCTCAAAGAAAACGATAAAGAGAATGAATTTTCAAATGACACACAAAAATGAAAAATAGAAAATGTGATCAGGTTAAATGCGCAGTTATAAAGTTCGGACTCTCTGTGGTCATACAAGCGGAACATCAATTAGAACATAGCCGACATAGCTAAGCAAGAAGCGGATTTCTGGGGACATCAATCATAATTTCATAGTTCATGTGACAAGATCATTTCTGGATTTTGTCTGATACACCGACGATCAGGAATTTCTCCTTCCTGGGCTATACATTCTCGAATGCTTTCGACTTCCTTTCAGAAAATGGTGATCTAGACAAATCAAAATCTAAAACCTTCCCTAATGAATCGTGGTCTAACGTTTAGTTATCTTACATAACTGTAATTACATAATGGAAGATTTTTCGTGAGGTTCAAGCGATTGTGTGTGTTTCACATGCCAGCAATGTTCCTCTCTGAATTACCGCTTAACAGAGTTTTTCATTCTCTTAACCACAGATATTAGACTCCAATTCGATATTGGACATTACATGAAAACCAGTTATAATTCTATGATCTAAGTATGATTTCATTTCCTGAAACAGTCAAGCGATCCTTAATGATTTCTACAAAAGAAAAAATATCTACACATGCACACACATGCACGCTGTCTATCTATCTATCTATCTTACTATCTATCAATCTATATTCATTTCTTTATCTATAGTTACCTCAAGATATCTCTTTTCGTAGAGTCCTGGCGTTACTTTGGACCTCTTTCCAGAGACTCCAGCAGTTCAAAGCTGTTATCTCCAGTAGTAGGGAAATGTAGACCCCTTTGGAATAAAAATTCTTTGATGAGTCTATGCGTCCAGTGATACAGTCTCACAATGCAACTACTTGATGGTAGAGTCCATTTACACACACACACACACACACACACACACACACAAAATGTATATATATACACACACACACGTATATATCATGAGAGTATAGGTGGTGGATGAAAACAAAGATATGGCCAGAAACTGTTTAATGCTCTAACGTTGCGACCCACGGGGTCTTCTTCAGACAGCTGACTACAGTTGGCCTGGACTTGACCTTTTATACCCTACAGGTAATTCATCTTTCTGGCTGTCATCAAACTCTTCCTCCTGATTGGCCGCTTTCTGATCTTGGCTCTCTCTCTCTCTCTCTCTCTCTCTCTCTCCCCCCCCCACTGTTGGTGCCACCAATCCGCTAGCTACCTTCGTCAACTACGAAAAGCCTTCTCTATGTTAATAGCCTCACTTATGTTTATGTACGCAGCTTCACTGGTTCTCCTTACCTTCCTATCCCATCCTTAATGTAACACCTCCACCTTTGCCACTTTGGTAGATGTTCATATAGTCATCGATACTTAGCACTAGGGAGGTTGACGTTCTATGAGATTTCACATCATTTCATCGCATCCTACCAGCCGACTCGCCAAAGTAAGAACATGAATAGCCATTGCAGGGTGTACGATACACCATACTGAGCTCATTACTGATTTCCGTATATCTGTTCTCGACCGGTTTCCCTATCTTTTTGCTAGACCCTTTAGCTATACTCATTTCTGTTATGCGGAATCTATCTTTACTTTGAAAATTCTTCGAGTTAAGAACTGTGACGTGATTAACTTCTATCTTTCATTACAGCCATCACCTGATCTATATGTTTCCCTGTGTCATTTTATAATTTACTTACTAATCCTCCTGGGTTCTTTAGTCTCTCAAAAACTTCTGTTATATGATTCAGTTCATAATCCAGATATCCTCACTGCTTAAACGAAGAGTTCTTGGAGAGAAACCTATCAATACTTTTGATTTTACTCTCCCAGTGTGAGAGCTGAGAAACAGTGTTCAGTGATTCGTAGAGAAGACGGGAAGAGAAATTTTCAGTGAATAGAAAACCCATCAGCAGGAAGACTTTGTAAACCATTTCTCGGCTCACAGTAGGAGAGTTAATACAGGGGGTATCAATAGATTTCTCCTGAGAGCTTAGAGACACTTGGGAGGAAGCCAGGAAGATAATGTACCTGAGGTCAAGTCCAGGTCAGTTGTAGTCATCTCTCTGAAGAAGTTTCTGTGGGTCCCAACGTTAGAGATGAAACAGTTTCTGCCTATAGATGTTTTTATCCACCACATATGCTCTCATCTGTCATAGGGATGCTCATATATATATATATATATATATATATATATATATATATATATTTTTTTTTTTTTTTTTTTTATACTTTGTCGCTGTCTCCCGCGTTTGCGAGGTAGCGCAAGGAAACAGACGAAAGAAATGGCCCAACCCCCCCCATACACATGTACATACACACGTCCACACACGCAAATATACATACCTACACAGCTTTCCATGGTTTACCCCAGACGCTTCACATGCCTTGATTCAATCCACTGACAGCACGTCAACCCCTGTATACCACATCGCTCCAATTCACTCTATTCCTTGCCCTCCTTTCACCCTCCTGCATGTTCAGGCCCCGATCACACAAAATCCTTTTCACTCCATCTTTCCACCTCCAATTTGGTCTCCCTCTTCTCCTCGTTCCCTCCACCTCCGACACATATATCCTCTTGGTCAATCTTTCCTCACTCATTCTCTCCATGTGCCCAAACCATTTCAAAACACCCTCTTCGGCTCTCTCAACCACGCTCTTTTTATTTCCACACATCTCTCTTACCCTTACGTTACTTACTCGATCAAACCACCTCACACCACACATTGTCCTCAAACATCTCATTTCCAGCACATCCATCCTCCTACGCACAACTCTATCCATAGCCCACGCCTCGCAACCATACAACATTGTTGGAACTACTATTCCTTCAAACATACCCATTTTTGCTTTCCGGGATAATGTTCTCGACTTCCATACATTTTTCAATGCTCCCAAAATTTTCGCCCCCTCCCCCACCCTATGATCCACTTCCGCTTCCATGGTTCCATCCGCTGACAGATCCACTCCCAGATATCTAAAACACTTCACTTCCTCCAGCCTCTCACCATTCAAACTCACCTCCCAATTGACTTGACCCTCAACCCTACTGTACCTAATAACCTTGCTCTTATTGACATTTACTCTTAACTTTCTTCTTCCACACACTTTACCAAACTCCGTCACCAGCTTCTGCAGTTTCTCACATGAATCCGCCACCAGCGCTGTATCATCAGCGAACAACAACTGACTCACTTCCCAAGCTCTCTCATCCCCAACAGACTTCATACTTGCCCCTCTTTCCAAAACTCTTGCATTTACCTCCCTAACAACCCCATCCATAAACAAATTAAACAACCATGGAGACATCACACACCCCTGCCGCAAACCTACATTCACTGAGAACCAATCACTTTCCTCTCTTCCTACACGTACACATGCCTTACATCCTCGATAAAAACTTTTCACTGCTTCTAACAACTTGCCTCCCACACCATATATTCTTAATACCTTCCACAGAGCATCTCTATCAACTCTATCATATGCCTTCTCCAGATCCATAAATGCTACATACAAATCCATTTGCTTTTCTAAGTATTTCTCACATACATTCTTCAAAGCAAACACCTGATCCACACATCCTCTACCACTTCTGAAACCACACTGCTCTTCCCCAATCTGATGCTCTGTACATGCCTTCACCCTCTCAATCAATACCCTCCCATATAATTTACCAGGAATACTCAACAAACTTATACCTCTGTAATTTGAGCACTCACTCTTATCCCCTTTGCCTTTGTACAATGGCACTATGCAAGCATTCCGCCAATCCTCAGGCACCTCACCATGAGTCATACATACATTAAATAACCTTACCAACCAGTCAACAATACAGTCACCCCCTTTTTTAATAAATTCCACTGCAATACCATCCAAACCTGCTGCCTTGCCGGCTTTCATCTTCCGCAAAGCTTTTACTACCTCTTCTCTGTTTACCAAATCATTTTCCCTAACCCTGTCACTTTGCACACCACCTCGACCCAAACACCCTATATCTGCCACTCTGTCATCAGACACATTCAACAAACCTTCAAAATACTCATTCCATCTCCTTCTCACATCACCACTACTTGTTATCACCTCCCCATTTACGCCCTTCACTGAAGTTCCCATTTGCTCCCTTGTCTTACGCACCCTATTTACCTCCTTCCAGAACATCTTTTTATTTTCCCTAAAATTTACTGATAGTCTCTCACCCCAACTCTCATTTGCCCTTTTTTTCACCTCTTGCACCTTTCTCTTGACCTCCTGTCTCTTTCTTTTATACTTCTCCCACTCAATTGCATTTTTTCCCTGCAAAAATCGTCCAAATGCCTCTCTCTTCTCTTTCACTAATACTCTTACTTCTTCATCCCACCACTCACTACCCTTTCTAAACAGCCCACCTCCCACTCTTCTCATGCCACAAGCATCTTTTGCGCAATCCATCACTGATTCCCTAAATACATCCCATTCCTCCCCCACTCCCCTTACTTCCATTGTTCTCACCTTTTTCCATTCTGTACACAGTCTCTCCTGATACTTCTTCACACAGGTCTCCTTCCCAAGCTCACTTACTCTCACCACCTTCTTCACCCCAACATTCACTCTTCTTTTCTGAAAACCCATACTAATCTTCACCTTAGCCTCCACAAGATAATGATCAGACATCCCTCCAGTTGCACCTCTCAGCACATTGACATCCAGCACATTGATTGCTGTTTCCCTTGTTAGGCAAGAAGAAAAGAAGAAAGGCCACATCCGCTCACATTCATTCTCTAGCTGTCATGAGTAATGGACCGAAGTCACAGCTCTCTATCCACAGCCAGGCCCCACAGACCTTTCCAAGGTTCAATCCGGACATTTCGCATGCCCTGGTTCAATCTGTTGACAAAATATCGACCATATATATATATATATATATATATATATATATATATATATATATATATATATATACGCACACACTCAAGCTAAGGAATTTTCGCATTGGGCTCTTGTCTATGTGCGGAGAGTGATGAGTAAAAAAAGAGGGAAGTATGTGTTTTTTGCCTTTACTACGGTAGCTGTTGGCATGAGGGGTCTTGTGATGTGCTGAATCAGTGTCTGTGGTACTGTGAGGGATGGGCGATGTCCATAGCGTAGACAGAAAAGTGTCTCGCGTTTGTCTGGGTTTTCAGATGGGTATACGTCAGGTGAGGTGGTATCTAAGATAGAATTTGGAGGGCGGCTGTTTAGCGCTTGTTGGTTGATTTAAATGTGCACTTATTTTGTATGTGTTACGTTTGTTAGGGGTAAGGGGATGGGTGAGTAAAGGTTTTTGAAGTAGGCCTCTTTATACATACAATCTATTTGCTGTACGTCCAGAAGCTCCAAACATAGTCCCGAAAGACTGCAGTTCCTTCGGTGTGCCCTTGGGCTCCAAGGCCATTGATGTCATTTCATCTCAAGAGGTGGAGAATTTAGAAATAGGGAAACGGAAGATATAATCAACACCATAGATGTCTACGAAGTGCTTAGCTTTCTCACCAGACGTTTAAACTTGATGGATTAACCTCCTTCTTCAGGGCCACAACATTTTGTCGCCAGTGGCACATTCAGAAAATATGAAAGCAAACTGAAGCCTATATGTATGAACTGCAGCTCAATGTCCTGCGGAACTCCACAGGTGGACACAATCCTGATTCCAACACTGGGGCCAGGATGAGAGGGATAACTCCTTGAATGATTCATTCAGACCCATTTCTCCGTGGACTTATAGGCAAGGCAGCTGGGATAAAACCATCGCGGAAAGTTTGGCTTAAGCCGTGCCCGATCAATCATATACAAGGCCGGACTTAACCAAGGCCAGCGTGTAGAAGGCTGCAAGGGGCCTCTACTTGTGTTGCTCCAACCTTCATCCCTGGCACCCTTCTCTTCCCACATGTCTTGCGTGTTGCTACAGCCCTTCACCTTGCAGCCCGATATCTGAATGCCAGTGTGTCTGAGGCAGAAAAGTGGCTGACAAGTATGGCCAACATGCTCTTCTGGGCAGTACATCAGGCACAGTGAGGTTATGCCTTGACCAATCGCCCTGCGGAGAGAGAACTTCAACTCCTCAAGCTCGATGCAAGTGGCAAAGGACCTGACGATCTTGTATCTGGAAGAGGGGCAGGCAGGTGGTATGAGACTTTACTTGCGCTTCTACTTTGGTCGACATCAATTTAGAAAGAACCTTAGAAAATCATGATGCTGCTGCAAAGTCCAAGGAATAACAAGAGATGACAGACTATGACTGCTCAGATCTATGGTATCACCCAGTCCAATTGCATCAGAGACGCTGGGATGTATTTCTAATTTCAGCAACTTCCAAACAGTAATAACATCATTGTTTATAACCCTCTGTAATTGAATATTGCCTACTTACATACAGGCCATAGGACGCGAGTCATGGGCCATGAATAGCAAAGTATGGAAGAGCGTCGAAATGTTGGAAATAAAGTGGCTGAGGACATTATGTGGTGTGAGTAAAGTTGTTTCCTGACAAAATGTGAATCGACTATATCTCGTGAGGTTGACGGAGTTTACTGTCCATCATCATCATTGTATTATCTGGAATTCTTAGGCGTGACAAAACTGTGCCTACATGTACTCCAATGTTCGCTTTATGTTGTGGTCTTTCATCTTTCTCCTTTCTATCATATATCCTGTAAGTCGACGGCTCGAGGTATATAGCCCCTGTTTTACTTATATTGGATCTATGCATAATGTAGCTCCTCCTTCATTGGTTTCTTCATCCGTTCTATTTACGTCATTTGTGGTATATTCCCGATAAGATTATCGAATTTTTTGTTTTGTTTTGTTTATCAAGCAGGTTCTTCACCTCCTGAGTTTGTTTGGGAAGTTGAGTGCTTTTTCGTATATTCGCCATTTCCCGCGTCAGCGAGGTAGCGTTAAGAACAAAAGACTGAGCCTTAGAGGGAATATCCTCACTTGGCCTTCTCTGTTCCTTCTTTTTGAAACGTATAACTGGAGGGGAGGATTTCCAGCCCCCCGCTCCCTTCTCTTTTATTCGCCTTCTACGACACGCAGGGAATACGTGGGAGGTTTCATTCTTCCCTATCCTCTATTTAGTCATTCATTAGAAGTCTTTATCCCCAGATTCATCACCTAAATGGGCATCATAGTTATCACGTTAAGGGATCCTCGTCAAACTGAGGTGTTATTGGTAGGGGTAATGTAGTTATCGTATAGGATAATGCTACAAAGAGGTCTCCATCTAAGGGAGCAGCGCATCTATTTACCTTGTGTTTCAACGGGGTTCTACCCAGCGGATCAGTTGTCTTATTATCTTGTAAGATATTTCTCCAGGGAACTTATTGTTCGTCGTTTTTCATCTCGTCTTTATTCCATAGGAAGAGGTCGGCAGGATACGAGACTTTGACTAGCTTCACCATAGCAAAAATGCTGATTGGATAACTCTATAAAATGGAGATTCTAACCACTTCTTCACAAACTTTTAAGTGGATTATATCTATCATGGAGAGGAGGATTCTTCACCTTTCTCCATATTAGTTCCACTTATTTTAAACACTAACATTTCACTTAGTATGTAGTTCATTAAGTGAGCATTTCATTTTCCTAATATTCACTCCAGTAGATTCCTTACACTTCTTAATTCAATAGAAAGTTGTTGTTTCTCGCCGAGCGCCAGTGAGAACGGTGTAGGTGAAAGCTGGTGGAAGAAGCAGATGAGGGAGGGAGAGAACGGTTGATTGCAGTTTGTGATGATGGGAGGTAATAATAACGCTAAACATGGAAGATAAAGATGAGGGAGGGAAGGGGGCGGGTTAGGTGAATCATTTGCTGTTTCCACCTGACACGGCTCCTAAGAAGCTAGTGATACACTTAAGGAGAGTGAGAGTGTTGAGAGTATATGTGAAAAAGAGTAAGATAATGGGAAGAAGACCTGAAGGACGTGGAGTGATTAAGTACTCGAGAATGGATTGGAAATGGATGGAACCGTGAGGGCTGAAATGAGACGCGAGGTGGATAAAGGGTCGATGGTCGTAAGTGCATTAGGGAGAGTGTGAAAGAGCTCAGTAAGATTGTGAGATGGGTATGTTTGAAGATATAGTGGTCCCGAGAGTGTTGTATGGTTGTGTCTTCAGTTGTCAGTGTATTAGAAAGGAAGAGAGCTTAGTTCTGGAAATGCTGGTGGGCGATGTGTGGTGTAAGGCAGGTGGTTGTGTAAGCGGTGCGAGCAAGGGGGAAGGGGAGACCAATAATGGAGTTGGCAGAATCCGCCTGGATTAGCCGCGCTTCTAAATCAAAACACCAGACGGATTTCATTGACAAACGACAACACTTTGTTATGATTGAATGGAAAGAATGTAGCAATTCTGCAACATATACTGGAGGAAAGAAAAATAGATATTATTTTAGAAATATGTTTCTCTATTTCTGTGAGACAACATCATAAAAAGTAGCTCTAATGGTCAAGTCATAGGTTAGGTGAAAAAACCAGTTTCATGTGCGCCAGAATGAAGGGAAACAGGCAATCAACGCGCGTTGACTACCCTGGAGCAGGGCAGGGCAGACACCAGAGCACAATCGGTGTGCGGATAATGATAAAAACTTGGATCCTCTCGCTGTCTGAGTAGAAGGTTACTAGGTAGACGTTAAGCATAGGAGACAAGAGGAGAGGCTGGTTCTTGCCTCGTCTGCTCCGATGCACATAGACGGTGTTGTGCGAGATGAGGTGTGAGGAAGAGAGATCACAAACTCACTGGCTCTCATTAGCAATGAGGCATAATGATTAGCGGGAATTAACGGAATTAACAGAATGTGTGAGTGAATATCGGTTGGAATAATTAGTCTGTAAAGGCGATGATAAGTAGATGATGGGAGGGGTCACTTTTACGGCTGGGAAGGTGGAGTTTAAGGGTTCTGGTGGTTGAAGGATATGAGATGTGATGGTTCGAGTTTGTAGCGCATGGTGGTTGGAGTATCTGGGGTGTGTTGGCTGGGCTTTGCTGGGTTTGTGTTGTTGTGACCTATATTTACTGCTTTACATTTACTCGGATTGAACTTCATGAATCAAGTATATGACCAACTTTGCTCTGTCAAGTTTCCTTTTGTAAGTTGATGCAGTCCTCCACGCTTGGATGCGAGTTGACATAGTTGTGGCTTGGGCTGGAAGGGTACTGGGCTTACGTAAGCCAACAAGGCGATGGATGTGAGTTAGCAAAATAAAAGGGTTTTAGGTCGCAAGGATATGTGTCTGTACTCGCTGGCATGGTAGAGTATGAAATGATATCACGGTGGGTATATGAAAAACCAGGTATTTGGGTTGGTCTGTGTTGGCAGGAAGTGTTTGTTTTGACACAATGGTAAATCTTAAGCTTTCCTTGATGGAATGGTGAGAGAGTGGTGAGGATGAGTTGGCACTGTGGTTCGTCTGTGTTGATGCTGGTCGGTCTAGGTAGGAGCAGTGGTGGGTTTGTGTTAGTACA
The DNA here is from genome assembly GCF_036320965.1 of Panulirus ornatus. NCBI lineage: Eukaryota > Metazoa > Arthropoda > Malacostraca > Decapoda > Palinuridae > Panulirus > Panulirus ornatus. The sequence continues at coordinate 33,821,827 of NC_092241.1, read as the reverse complement.
GTGGGAGATCTGAGCTGGTATGGTGATTTGTCCCTTATGAGGATATCACTTTTTTGTTTTCTCAATACTATTCAAAGATATGCTCAGCATGTGTTCAAAATGAGATAGAAATAGTAATTCAAGGGGCATTGGCTAAAGGAGATTTCATCGCAGTTTTATCTACAATCTTTTAATCAAAGATTTACGTATCATAACGGAGAAGTATCTTTCAGTTTTTCTTGGTTTGAAGTGAGGCTCCAAGCAGAAGACTATGGCAGCTACTGACAATGCAAATATTACTCTGTATCATCTTTTCATTAGTCCAGAACAATACACAGCAGTGTCAACTATAGCTATCATGCTAAACCGTGGACTAATGAACAACACACTACTTTGCAGCTAACTTGAAAGCTGAGAGCATAATCTGTTATAGAACAGAATATTCGAATTTACCTCAGGTTCTGGAATGATACTTATTGATTTTATTAATGGACTGGTTATCTGTCATGTTGGTTACCTCATCTTTTGGTTGGATGTATGGCTGCCTGGATGGCAGGATATCTGGTCTGCTGGCTGATGAATTGGATGCTTAGCTGAATGACTGATGGCCGGCTGGCTGACTTGAAGACTTTCCTATGAAGTATTTACTTGACTGACTGTCTAACTAGTTTACTTAACGGTGACTGAATATCCGGCTAATTTACTCGCTGGCTGGCTTATTGGTTCGCTAGACTGACTCTTAGGCTCAGTTGACTAATGGTTGAGTGACTTGCTACTTATATGATCGACTTATTATTTGGTTGAAGGACTTAGCGTTTGACGTGCTGGTATGATGATCAAATCACATTCTATATTCACTGAATTACTGCTTCTCCTGCTCGCCAACTGGTCAACCGGTTGTCTGAAAATTTGACTGACGCTAAAGGCGTTTAGATGGCCGGTTCGTTGACTGTCTGGCTGGCTAAATAATCGGTCAAGTAACTGACTATGTGGTTGGTTGAATGGTTGAGTGACTTTCTCGCTTGTTTCTAGGCGTGTTATCTGTCAGCTGTTCTTTGGAGTTCCGTATCTTACGAAGTGGCCTGAGAAAGTTTGTATGGAGAACTTTGTTTCAGTTAGCATGGTCCCACAGTGAGAGACATGAACTGTAGTTGCTTTGTATTGGGGACTAAGAAACAGAATGGTTAAGGGTGTAAGTTTTTCCCAAGCATACTTGAGATAAAGCAAAATGCAAATATCTCACCATTATTACTCGCCTTCAAATAATCTCAGCCATACTTGCTAGCATGAGCATGGTGCAGGACAAGCTGGCAAGACGGAGCTGCAAGCTAGTGTTTGGGCGTTCTGCATGACTGGACGATTGCAATACCGTCATAACCAAGCCCACTATGCGCTGATATGCACGTTCTTTGCATTGATGTGGTGATAAATCGCGACAATAAAACTTGAGAATGTAAAACAGACTGACGAAGATTATGACAGTTCAGCATCAATGAGTAACATTCTTCGAGAGCGTTAATCGCTCTGAGCTTCAGACGACCAGCTCGTTATGATATGATGCGTGTATAAAACTGACATCCTTGCTCTATGATGCGAATGATAATAATGATAATAATGTTGATTATAGTAATAGCTTATAACAATAATGCTAAGAATAATCTACTGGAGTATGGCATGGTCGTCTATATATCTATCTATGTATGAGAATTGAATAAATGATTCTGCGTCATTTCAAAAAACATGTCTTTAACATTCTCAAAAACTCATAAATACTTTCCTTTTTCTTTTCTTTTTTTTTCTGTTTGATAATTCTCTCTATATTTCAATTAAGGACCAGCCTTGACGTGGACTTTGGTCCCTGACTGGAGCCTTGAAATACAAAATGAGACACACATAGAAACAGAACATCCCAGGAAACATCTTTTAGTCTATATATAAGGGACAATGGTCGGCACAGTCGCGATGGTCTGTGCTGGACATTAAGACCATGCAGACCATCATGTCTATGATCACTAAGTGGTGGTCTAGGGAGGGGAAGGCAGTGTAGTGGGTGGGGGTTTGGAGAGGGGAGGACAGAGCAGGAGGTGGTAGGGTCTCGGACTGAGTTGGGCGGCCGGTATTCTAGTGTTCGTTGGGTCATATCAGTGTGCACATTTTCTGCCAATGTTTTGTTCGTTGTGGGTGAGGAGATCTGTGAGTATAGGCTACTGAAGTACGAGTCAGGGGTAGGAATTTGATTTCTACCTAATGGCTTCTGGTTGCTTACGGTGTGGTTTTAATGGTAGGCGCCTAGTCCTGTTGCAAGACAATGAGTGCCGAGAGGTTGGAGTGTTTTCGGAGGATTTCTGTTTCATTTTGTAGGAGGTGAGTGTGTGTGTGTGTGGTTGGCTTCTGAGTGCCCTGTTTTGCATGGATGGCAGATCTCTCACATTTGTTTTTTAAAGTGTAGACGATCGGGTAGCCAAAGCGTAGTATAAGGCTGAGCGGATGAATTGTTTGTAGAGGATACTAAATGACTCTTTTTCTTATCGCAGCCTAGTAAAACATTAGTATTTTGAGAGCATTTTGTTTGTTGCTTTTATGGAAATGTGGTGATGTTTTACATGAGGGGGAAATGAGTATTCTGTGCGAATCGAACTTGATACATAGAATAGTTGGCGTTTTCTTCAATGGATTTGTTTGTCCACATAAGGTAAATGGAGGGTATAGGCTGGATTCGTATCTCTCTGTGGTTAAAAGAGTGACTGTAGACTTCTGTGAAATTGCAAACACTGTGATTTGGGAAAGCCATTGTTCAACTTACGTAATGTGGTCTTGCTTAATCGTTGTTGCTACCTTTATGTTTAATCCCAAGAGAAATTACATACTCCTATCAAAAAATGAGAAAAAAAAAAGACATATCGCTCAAGGACGGAAAATGCATGTAATATGAGTCTTGAAGTCAAGGAACCATCTGCATACAAAGTGTGACTGATTTTAGAATTATTTTGAACACCTGAAGGAGGTGCTAATTTTTTGGCGGGAGGTCTGGTGGTATATGCTGATGTTGACCGGCTTGATTATCCTGTCATTCGATTGAACTAAAACCTAAATAACAAACAAACTACAAGTTAAAAAAGTCTACTGTTTAGAACTCTAATAGCGTATGTGTTGGTTGGGTTCTTATAGCATTCTGTACTTCATCTTGAAGTAAAGTTAGACATGAGTAGCGAGTATTACCACTAAGAATGGAGTCCGTTGTGGGATATAATAGATGGTGGTGGCCAGGGTTAGCCATGATTGTCATACCAAAATTAGAAGAAGAGCAATATCCGTCAGTGGTTGAATCTGTCTGTTTAGGGTTTGAGGACACTAGGACTATGAGCATAGTCATCCAGTCTGCTTCTAGTCTTTTATTCTGATCTAAATCCAGCATAGTCCAGTTGAGCTTTGACATATCAATTTATGGAATGTCGCCAGCGTCCTTCTTGTGAACATGAAGTATCTACCACAGTATATGGCAAGTGTTGCTGAATTTGCCTTACTAATCATTTGATCATTTTGATGCGTGTATGTGTTCCTGCAACTTTGGATGACAGGGTTAGACAACCACTACAAGCTTACTGGCAAATTTGTTATCAAATTTAATAGGACGTGATGAATATGTAAGGAGAAAAAGAAAAAAATATAAATATTGTGAGAAGGTAAATATGATTTATATCCAGACTTGAGGTAGAATGTCTGTGACATCTGTCGGTAGATCACATCTCATAAACATCTTCATCCTACAAAATACCTTCTCTTTATGTTCCAGTGGAGGATACCTTGTGCTTACCATTGGTACATGTAAACCAGCATCTAGCGATTTTTCAAGTGTTATAATTATAGTTCCCAGTTGTGAAATGTAACTGTTTGTCTCCGTCATAAGAAGTTACATATAGTGATGTTCTTTATAATGAAATCAGTTTCCAAAAGACCAGATACATTAGAAGTGTTCTCCGTCTTTTGCATACCAATGAGTGTCCTTACATTGCTGTATGAGATATGGACAATTTCTCGTCAGTTTCCTGCTAGAGCACAACATCTCATACCGGAGATAAAATGCGATCATGCTGAAGATGAAATGCGATCTAGCGACAAGTAAAGGAATATATATTCTCTTTATTTAACAGTGTAATAAACGTTGTCTCTTATACTGTGACCTTATTTTCCTTGTAGAAGTTAAACAGTTCGATTTCCCTATTCAAAAGCAAGAGCACCAGGTCCAGTTCGACAGACTAAGTAATCCGAACTAAAGAATACATTGAGGTCAGTAATGTATCCGACAGTTCTTAGTGAATAGGCAAGCACATCGCACTACATTGAGCTCCACAATGATTACATGATCAAATCAAGCGAAGACAAATGGTCTCAGACACCAACTTATGGCAGTGCATACATGCACTACAGAAAATACGAGTTTGCATCATTGTCAAACAAATTCTCATAGTTATAAGCACGTAAGTGAAATAATCACTAATTCAGAACAGTGCCATATTAGTCATTCCATATACTGATAAGCAGTGACTCTAGCATTCCATACAAAGTAGTAATGTCTTGAGCTCCAATAACCAAGCAGGATTTTGTTTTTCTTTTTACAGTACTTATCGAAACTCAAAAATTAAGAGAAAAGCTTCTCCTATGATAGTTACGACAACGTAAGTACTGGACTAGTAAAAGAGCCCTTTTTCGGTAGAATAGTGCCCGAATAACAGGCTCATACAATGCCACTTTCCCAACAAAGGTCGAAACACTAAATCATTCGTCCCTAAAAGGCCACCATTAACAGTACTGCCATCCCCAGGGTAAGTGTAAGATGATAAAGGACCAGACTGTGAGGCAGAGCTCGGTGTGATGCACGGCATGCCTACGCCAGAGAGAGACCACACAGGCAAAGAAATATATACTTCTTTGATGACCAGTTAGCAGATGATAACTATTAGAATCCCGCAGCGTACTTATATGGACCAATGAATTCAAGCAAACGAGCGGGTTGCGAGCGAGATGCCTGCATCAGTAGCCCCAGTGCATACAAATCGCTCACTTTGATTTTTGGTCATCGACGTCCGTCGTAAACCACCTCGTGGAGTGATTCCATAAGGTCACTGAACCCCGATAGTCATAGCGATATGTTCATCTAGGTTCAGCATCGGGTAATACGCATGAAGAAACGTATACCCGATTGTGGAAATGTTACCTACAGGCAGGAACAAATTTTTCTTTAAGATACCGGCGGAGTTGATGATTATTGGACACAAAAGACACTCAAAAGAAATCCTTTGCTAATGACGATAAAGAAAATATCGATCACTAGAAATCTAGCAGTCACCGAGCAGATGGTAAACAAGATGAGAATGTGGCATGGTTTATGAAAGGTTAGGTTAATTTATCATAAAGTTTAAACTGCCTAGCGCTAGTGAGCGAAGTGCATCCTCATATTTGGGTTCTACGTATCATTTATGTTCACGTCAAAGAGAAACGAGCTTGGTCTGAAAGGCTCTTGTCAAATCATCCTTCATACCCCGTGTGATATCGTAAGGTGTTATCCGTGTTTGCTCAAGAACAATGTCCATGTTTCGTCCCTTGTATTGTGCTTCAGTATGTTTCCAGACCGCTGACTCCTGGTATGTTAACAGGCCGCTGAATTATTCAGAATCACTGCAAGCTTTGCAGTATCACAATTGTGTCATCTATATGTCAGCAGGCTTAATCCCTTCAGGTATATATCATTCAAAGTCCTATCGCAATTTGCTTATGTCTTTTCAAGACATTTCACTGCATTTCTAGACCTCCTTACCATTATGTTTTACTGGTGTTGGAGGTAGTGTTGGGGGTACAGTATCTTCCACTGTGGAAAAACCATCGAAATTATCATTCATACAACTGTGTGTGTGTGTGTGTGTGTGTGTGTGTGTGTGTGTGTGTGTGTGTTCTTGCTTGACTGCTGATAATTTTGTTGTGTTTGCTTTGGTAAGAGTTAGCATACCCAGAGGTAGCGCGTCTGCTCTGGAGAAATTTGCTTTCCATACCCTTTGTAAGCCTCCAAGTCTGGGAAAAACCTCACCAAAATTACGTCCTCCGAGAGAGGCATTCCTCTGTGCACCTGATCCACCACACGGCGATGGGAACAGACTTAATGATATTAAGTAGAGAGACAGAGTCTGGTCAAACATGGTGGCTGTCTGTGTTGTTACTTACTTATCATTGCCTCTTTGACCGCAGGAGAAACAAACTTTATACTCTCGCAGACCCACCTCGTCCCCTTCCAGTTTTATCATATACGTGTTTGAACTATCATATCACACTGCGGATTTAGCGAAGCTTATTCCACGTGTCTACGACTCTCTGGATGAAGGAGGTTTTCCTCACCTCCCACTGCACACATTTATGTTTATGTAGCGATGACGCTACAGAAGATGGGATGGTTAATGGATGCGGCTGTAGAGTGATATAACTTACTACCGAGTACTTTTACATTTCTTTTGTTTTCTGTTATAATGAAAGAACTAGATATGGTTGTTCGTATAAATGTGCATGACTGTCTGATAGTTGTTTGAATAAAACAAGCAATATATGTCTACGTTGAGATGAAACGTACAAAATTTTGGAATATTTGACAAAATCTGAGTTTTAAAACTCTTATTTCAAATTATAAACATTGCAGATATACTTGAGCGTAATCAATGCATCTTAATCACATTTCATGTGAAGTTTTGTTTTCGTTTCTAAGTTCCATTTTCTCGCTGTAGGTGCTTTTTGATGAATGGAATATCCACAATAGCCATATACGGATTCAAGTTTAATTCACTTATACATGTTTCGAAGACTGACTCGTATCATTTTGAACATTCACGCTCATTCATGGTCCAAAGTCGTGCACTGAAAGGAAAAATTAGCTTGTGGATGTCTTGATAAACCTCTCAGTGCCCGTGTATGGTCTCCCTCACGATTCATCGTACACGTTCTGGTGACAAGTTCGGCACGATGCCAACTCCTTGGTCCCATTCACGATACAACACTTGCAATTTTTTCACCCTCTTGTCTGTTTAAGTCCCTCCCCATCTTCATGACCTTAGATTTTACGAGGTTGAATTTCTGAAGCAGTTTGAACAACCACTGCTGCATACTGTCTTTCTTTTCCATATTTCGCGTTCTGTTACCACGTACTACCTTTATAGCTTCGGCTCAGCTTGCAACCATATTTAGGTAAGATTCCCTCTAGTGTGGAAAATCATTTACACACAAAAAATAGCATTAGTATAGCACTAAATCTTAAGGGGCCCAAGTTGTCACCAACGCTCAGCTTGACAAGGTAACTTTGACATGCATTCTCTCCTCCTGCCAAGATACATAGCTGTCATTCCATTTGAACAGCTCTCTTTTGATGTCTTGCTGCATCATTAATCTTTGGCAGGGGACAGTATTAAAGACCAAAGCCTGGCAGTGTGAGCTTCTTTTCGTGTGTGTGTGTGTGTGTGTGTGTGTGTGTGTGTGTGTGTGTGTGTTTTTTGTGTGTGTGTGTGTGTTCTTCCACTCGAATCTTTTCACATACGTTCAGCAACTGTGTGTCTGTCTGTTTGTGTGTGCATGCAAGGGTATTTTTTTCTGTGCATCAGTTTGTTTGTCTGTGTACTTATGCTTTTGTAGATATTTGTAAATGTTTGTTTGTGTGTTCTTTCATGCGTGAGTGTGTTTTTGAGCCTTTTTGTGCTTTTGTATTCGTATTTTTGAGTAAGTATATATGTCTTCTGTGTATGGAGGTGTTATAATGATTATCATAATCAATCAATTTGCAACACTGAGAAGGTTTTATTATCAAGGCTAATCAAAAAAATGAATCGTCAGGATATACAATGATATTTTGCTGTGCCTATTTCAGTTGTATTCTGAAGTTCATAACTGTAAACGGCGTAACCTGTGAACATGATATGTTTATACTTCTAGATGATGACCATGAGCTGCTCTGTCAGTCATTTGACCAATATAACGGATCAGATTCCCTGATAAGAGCGATCTGTACCTTCAGTGACGTAATACATTAACAAAAGGGTAAAAGCATTTTACACAATCAAAATCTAAACGTATGTAAACATAATCTCATGTAATCGTAACAGGTTCTTCATGCATTTACGTCTTCTGAATTATATATATATATATATATATATATATATATATATATATATATATATATATATATATATATATATATATAATATCGGTAATACGTATATTAGTACAAATTCTACTTTGCATCCTTGCAATCTCTTCTTTATTTCTGATTCAAAAACGCTCATCGTATCGTATCTAGAGTGCGATCTCTGCATGGACTTTTGTTCGTATTTACCTGTTGTATATGTTGGAGGTTCTTTGCCTTAGCCTTGTTAGTGTCTTGGCTGCTGACCAACGTCTTTTGCGTGTGTGTGCGTGTGTGTGTGTGTTTGTGTGTGTGTGTGTGTGTGTGTGTGTGTGTGTGTGTGTGTGTGTCGAGAGAGGGGGTTGTGGTGTCTTTGTATATACTTAATTTGCTCAATTTGCATATGTATTTATTTATGCTAATTTTGTGTGTAAATGCTTGCAGATTGTTTATTCTTTTGCCTGTGTGTTTGTTTCCTTGTTTGTCCTTCGTGATATACATCTATTTGTTTAGTTGTTCGTCTTTCATTTATGTTTGTCTCTCTTCCTGTATGTGTGTATGATTACCTATCTGCCTCTCTCTATGTTCTTGTGTGTGTGTGTGTGTGTGTGTGTGTGTGTGTGTGTGTGTGTGTGTGTGTGTGTGTAATCAACTACTATTAATTCAGCACAAGTTTCAGCGACTCATTCCTATATTCCCAGACTCATTTCCATTTCTAGCTAGTGGTTCTTCACCCTTGGGAGGCGGCATCACCTCACAGGCGCTTGTCACTCTTGAGCCACCAGTAATAATTTTTTTCCCTCCGCAGTCCTCAATCTGATGAGTTCTGTTTACATTACCTCCTACCTTCCAGTATTGATGTGGCCGCTGTCTGACGTTTTCCATTCGTTAACTCGGGTTATCTTCCATCTATTCTATAACCTATCAACCGAGTCTCTTGTGTGTATTCACTGTAAATATCTCTGACTGAATAATTACCATGTCCAGTGCATCACAAGGAAGGGAATGCCTACCTACCAAGCATTTCTATGATGTTCTGTTGATTGTAAAAGAAATTCTATTTGTGTTTTTTCTTTTCACTCTACTGATCTACGTAGGTGTTTCAAACCTACTCTCAAAACGATTGTACTCTTACGGGAGAAAGTTTGAATTATATTTTCTTCTTTTGACTATGACATCATACTGTGTTAACTGGTTTCAATCTCATTCTTTTATTCATTCTGGAAACCTACGTTAAAGCAGTATCGTATCCTGAACTTTCACAACTATTGTAACGTGGTGAATGTATGGTTGTAAAAGATTACAATATCTAAGTTTGTTCTTTTGGAGTTATTCAAGTCCACTACACTTGTGAGATTCTGCTTCGCTGGAGGGTGTGTATGCACTACGTGAGCATGGTTGTCCTTTGGTTCCACGAGTCAGACCTGAGAGAGATACCATTGACGTTCTCTTACGAAGATAGTAGGTTCGAGTTTAGAGACAGGTTTCTGGGATATAAGAACAAGTTTGTTTCATACTCCAATGATTTGATTGATGAGATAATGTAATACCTTAGTGTCTGTTAACGCTACAAGATGTTAACTGTTTATCTATTTTTTTCTTTAATCAATAACCTTCATAGATTATTTGTTAATATTCATTTTTTCCTACAATATAATTTTCGTAATACTGTGGTTATACTTATTATTGCTACCTGAAATTCTTACGTAAAGTTCTTAATGTTTACATGACTATGGTTACTCACCAAACTGATACGAACTTCATAATATTTGAGTGTAGTAAGTTCAACTTATGAGTAAACATTATAGCAACTGAGGCAAAATGAAGCTTTGAGTAACCTGTCGTAAAAAATATCAACTCACAATAGGCTCAAAGGGTGTAATGCCCAACATAGCAGGATAAATTGTATACATTATCATGTACACAAAAATGTCTCACGACCAAATCACTTGAATATGATGCGTATGTCTCTAAATATATCGAAAGGAACCATAAGATTTTTTTATCTGATAAATTCACACGTTTCAACTTCATTTTTCCTCTCGCTCTGCTTTGAATGATTCCACATTTAGCTCGATCCTTCCCTCTTCTAAGAAACGTATTCCCACTCCTATATTTACCTCTCGTAAAACGCTCCGACTTCCTTCCATTAACCCCTGTATAGAATATTGCCTGCGTATCTTGGATGGGTCATTCTTTCACTGTTCTTTTAGCCAGAGTGACGTCAGAGGCACTCTGCCATGTTAATTCTTCTGTTATTACCCAGTCTACTCTCCCGTTCCGTTTGACTTGATGTTGCTTTCCTCTCACCGTTCTACGAGTATCATTGCGGCTACTGATCTCTGAAGATGCTTGCGTGTGTTTCAGCCTCTTGAGAACCGCTGCACAAAACAAGCTGTTTCAACCCACAGGTTCTGTTTGGAGGCCAGACACACGAGCATTGGTCTTTATGATATCTGATTTTTTTCGAGAAGCCAAGTTGTGGAGTTCTTTTCTCCCTCTCTCGTCTCGCCCTCTTTCTATAAGCTCTCCACTAAGAGAAGTTGGGTTTAAAATGATCCCTGAAGTACTCATATACTGATGACTGCTTACCTTTTCTTCTCTCTTTATGCTCTCAATTATAATTTCAGTCGACACGTCACGACGAAGTCATCGTGGTTTTATCCGTGGTACGACGGCTGTTGTATTCAGTCTTATTATTATCCGGTAAAGATATTATTGCTTTACTCCATATTTTTTTACATATCATACAATGAATTTTGTTTCTAAGACGTTATCGAATGATATCCTTATTTTACTCTTTTACGTAACAGGCATCTGTTTACAGTATAGACATTTACTAAATTGAATCTTACACCATTAAGACAAAGTAGATGATCTGGAAAAAAAAAAGGAAAATACGTGAATAGATTAGAAATCGGGAAAATTAAAATACAATTCCATCTGCAATCGCATCTCCGATTCAATATATCTTTACGCCCTGAGCAGCGCAGCAAATTGATTTCAAGAATTTAGCAAGACTTTGCGGGGGGAGACGTGCTTTACACGAGCCTCACATACGGGCGATATTACCAGGCACACCCGATGGGAAGGAGGTGATCAGAATACGATCAGAAACCGGGACAAAAAGAATGGGAAAAACAAATAAACGATCATTTGAGAGCAGCATTAAAACCAGTCAGCGTTCGGGCCGTGAGCTCTGGTGGAGCGAGGCAACTGACGATAACAGCGCGAACTCGATTTTTAGATTAGACTGACCTTCTTTTTTGCTGTTCACATAAACATACAGCAGTGAGCTGACACACACACACACACACACACACACACACACACACACACTCTCTCTCTCTCTCTCTCTCTCTCTCTCTCTCTCTCTCTCTCTCTCTCTCTCTCTCTCTCTCTCTCTCTCTGTTATTTGGACGACATTATCTGGCAGAGTTTACTGTCTTGCTGAGTGTACTTACTTCAGTTGGTCAAATTTACAATTTACTTATTCGATTTCCAGTGGTTGATAAACATTTTTACTAACTGCGCGCCTTTCTGCTTCTTGTACGAAATGATTTTATTGTTCTACAGTCAAAACTGTAATTCACTTTATGACGAGCCTGTCTATTGGTTTATGGTTTGTATGATTATATGTATTTTGATATCTATCAATTGACTCGAGAAATCCCTCGCTTGAATATTTCTCGCTTTTCCCCAGAAATTGTCACAAACACGAATTAACACACAGACTAGCGTCCGTCCTCTTGATTGCTGTGTCCTTCATCCCATATTCCCCGATATGAAATTTAATATAACTGCCACATATGTTCTCTATTCCCCAATATATATATATATATATATATATATGTTATCCAAGGGAATAGGAGAGAAATGGTACTTCCCACGTATTCCGTGCGTGCCGTAGAAGGAGACTAAAAGGGGAGGGAGCGGGGGGCTGGAAATCCTCCCCTCTCGTTTTCTAATTTTCTAAAAGAAAGAACAAAGAAGGGGTCCAAGTGAGGATATTCCCTCAAAGGCTCAGTCCTCTGTTTCTAACGCTACCTCGCTAACGCGGGAAAAGGCGAATATATATATATATATATATATATATATATATATATATATATATATATATATATATATATATATATATATATACATATATATTCTTACATCCTAACACAGAAGTTCCTTCAAAGTTTAGCTCTGCGAAAGGAGGCCACACGCAGAGGACGGGACCACAGGTCAAAAATGGTATTGATGATGTGTGCGTCCGTCTACTTGGGCAGAGTGGGAGGCAACTGAGCTGTAGCTTTTGGTGTCATCGTTATGAAAGGTGAATCATGGGCATGACGGATCTTGGGGATAAGTTGAATCGGTGATTCTAGTGTTGTGGTGATGTGTGACATGCCAAGTATATGCTTCGTGTGATGGTGAAAAAAAACTGTGAGGTGCGGTTCTCTTACGAATGTGCCTCCCAGCATATCCAGATGTGTATTAAAGAGAAAAGAAAATGAAGCTTCATAGTCGTAACAATACCATGGAATTTTAGGTCTGACTTGGCTATGTATGCTGATCTAACTCTTTAAGTTATCCGCCAATATTGATTAACCGGTAGTTTATCAAGGTTCTAACATCATGGATCTTATGAATGTCGTACAGATGTACTGCGTCACATGCTTGATTCTCTTTTTTTTTTTTACTGTTCTTTGTCTCCATTTTCATAAGGAGCATCAATGTTATTCTGTTTGCACCGTTATTATTGGAATGAATTAAACAGAACTCGGGTCACCAGGGCTTCACACCCAAATAGTGGCCATTGGAGGGGATTATACGGTAATTTCCTAGATCCCTGACGTAAGTATCTGTGCCTTGTATTAGAATGTATTTCTTAAACTATCCACTTGATCAGTGCTATGATACTGAGCGTGAAATATATAGATAGCAAAAATGAGATAGGTAATCAAAGGTGGTGATATATAGGTAATCTGGCGAAAGGAAAAAAAGAGAAGGAAAGTAAAAACAGTAGAGTGAAGACTGGAGTAAAACGAAACCAGAAGGAGTGAAATAAAAACCGTGAGATGAAAGTGAAAGCTTGAGTGACAGATCGAAGAACTGATTCAAGACATACACTTACGTACGAAGCCACCTTACCCTCCTCCCTCGACGCTTCGCCCCCTCCTCGCTCGCTATGGTCGTTCCACTCTATATAATGTATTACATCCTGATCTGCAGATGTTGAGGACCGTCGGCCGTTCACGTCGCCCGTGAGGCACTGTCGAGACGCTGGTCATAATGGACTTCATAGCATTAAAGTGTGATCCAGCAATTCGGACAGCTGCAGCCAGTGACCTTGGGGTCATGGCTGAACCATCTGTCTATTTCCCAGAACAGACTGAGTTGTGCTGTCAGTAAGTGCGTATTTGTGTGTATGTGTGTAAATGTGTTTGAGTGTAGAATTATTACCACTTTGTTATTGTCTATCACTTGCCTAAGTTTAAATGCGTTTCTGTGTGTGTGTGTGTGTGTGTGTGTGTGTGATTTTAATTACTGTTTGTGTGTTACGGGGAGAGAGTTCTACACTAGTTTTGCCCATCCCTTCGCCTTATATAGTACGTATTTTGTCTTTACTCCTCTGTATGCATGCACACACATCTCTCATTATCCACTGGGTCACACACACCAGCTTAAGACAGATGTGTGTGTGTGTGTGTGTGTGTGTGTGTGTGTGTGTGTGTGTGTGTGACCTAGTGGGTAGTGAGAGATGGCATAAATTTGAGGGATACGTGACATACATTTCTTAGCTGCATTAAACATTTCGTTCATCTGAATCGTAATGTTACTACACCATCAAAATCTAGGATGGCTCTTCAGTGTCTTACTTGTCCGTGTCTTCGTACTTATGTACACAAAAAAAAAAGTTTTAACTTTATATTTGTGTTAACTTCTGCAGTTATCAAATTACTTCAGCGTTATAATCATTCTCTGATCTGTCTGTTACTTAGTTAAGGACGTGTTAAGAAGGACATGTGTGCTGTAGTCACTTTTTATAGGTGCTAATACAAAGGAATGCAAAGGAACTCTTAACAGCAACAAACCACTGGATTCCATCGATTCAGTTTGTCATAGGTAGATCATAGATCAATGGTGTAAGGATAGAGATACACGCAGATTAGAAATAGAAAAAAAACCATTCGAAACTTTTCATGTAGCTCAGGAGGCGCAAATAATGTAAGTCATGGATTTGCAGCGAAATGTTCATCGTCTGTTCTTAAACGTATCTGTTGTGCTACTTTCAACCACTCTGATTAGTAGATCATTTCATGTGTTAAAGATCCTGCTGAAGAAAAGTACTTCGCCTCGTTCGAGGTAAAATGTATGCCCACAAGTTTGTAATCATTACTACGAGTGAAATCAGATAAATCGATCCGTATGTAGGTCGTAAGAACGATATCATCAAAGCCTTTGATAATTCTGAATGTCTGTATCAGATCGCTCTTTAACCTTCACTTTTGTAAATCAAATAGTTTCATGTCGTTGGCTCGGCTCTTATAAAGTTTGTTTCTCAGTCTGGGAATCGTCCAAGTATCTCGTCTCAGTACTCTCTGTACTCAGTACTCTCTGCCTGTGGTCAACACGCACAAACTTTTCTTATGATTTCTAACTTTTCATACTGATTTTTCCTAGCACTGATGTACATCAGACCTTTTTTTCCTTTCGTCTCAATATCTTATCAGTCTGTAAGAAAATAATACCATATCAGGAGCTCAGTATATATAAAGACTATCTTCTTTTTTTCACAGTATCTACTCTGTCAGTGAGTAATTACATAGAACTTACCACACATTTTGAGACGACTCCCTTTTGCATTCATAGTCTGTGAATCACTGCTTTCCTTGTATTCTTGAATAAAAGAATGTCACATATTCACCCTTTAGAAATTCTTTATCCATTGCATAAATGCGGAGAGTTCACCCACCATAAGTCTTAATACAAGTATCTCGCCCATATGATCATCGTATAAAATGTATCCACCAACGTATGTCATACGTGTTTGAAAACGGCAGATCTATTCTCCAAACACATATTTCTACGATAAGTAAACATTAAGATATTAGATCCAGATGATATTGACTGTAAAATTGCTGGATTCATAAATATCATACTCTGATCAACTAACATTATTCACCAGGATGATATGAATCTAAAAGGCAATCACATCCATACATAAACCAACAATAAGAGAATCACATCCATACACAAACCCACAATAAGATAATCACATCCATACACAAACCCACAATAAGAGCCGACAGATACAGTTAACAAACTGAATACCGTTTTCTACTTTTTTTTCCGACAGAAATCAAGAGACAGACTGCGTAGATTATCTATCGTTACCTTCATGTCGCTTTCTCGTATGCCTGGCAGGTATAACACTACTAAGCTCAAACACATGTCCGTCCAGCCAACCCCACACTGACCATCATCAGGATTTGACGTACCACAGTTCGTTTGACTTTTACGAAGACTGAGCAGCATCATATCTCATCTGTAATGGCAAGTAAACATGAATCATATACGTCCAGCGCATATAAGAACTATTATTACTAAATCTAATTACACCGGGGTGGGGCACCCGTAATTATAGAATAGCCATCTGTCTAGCCTGTAACGAGGTGTGGTTGCTAATGTGGCTCCAGTGGGCGGGGGTTCTCAAAGGTGCACCAGAGGGGAGACAACATACTCACCGTACCTGGAGGAAGAGAGAGAGAGAGAGAGAGAGAGAGAGAGAGAGAGAGAGAGAGAGAGAGAGAGAGAGAGAGAGAGAGAGGCAGATAGAGAAATAGATAGATAGACAGGCAGATTGAAAGATATAAACATAGAGAGAGAGAGAGAGAGAGAGAGAGAGAGAGAGAGAGAGAGAGAGAGAGAGAGAGAGAATCTTGAAGCAGTGTTTCAGTTCCCTCCAATACATGAGGCTTCGCTCGTCTCCAGAAGTGCCTGTACGTTTTCTCTTGATGACGCGAACACCGCTGATGTACATCAGGAGGGATATTAAGGGCTGAGAGACAGAAGGTGAAGGTGCTTATGAAGTGGCAGAAAAGGTGAAATAGGGTCAATATGAAAAAAAAAAAAGTGAGGGAATAATGAAAAATGGAGTTATTTTCATATGAAATGCCGAAACAATGTCGCATATATCACGCGATTTGATAAATCATTCGTTAATCCTCCTTCCAGATAGTTTATGTTACCATGATGATGATAATCATCCATGATTATTTTTTTTCTAGTGCTTATCACGTCTTCTAGCAAGATGAATGTTCTGATAACATTTCACGTTGTGGTTTTCCATAGGCCTATTTCACAGTACAGGTACGTAATGATGTGTAGCTCCCTAACCGACCCTTCTCAAGGCATCTCAGGTGTTTTTCTCCCCTGCTCAAATTAGAAATACTATATACAGAATACTCGAATTATTTTCTGATTAAAACATGATCCTAGATAATCGAATGCTTGTCACCGAATTCCTCTGAAAAACTTGAATAGTAAAGCTAATTATATAGCAGCATTATCCCGGTCCTTGCTCTAATTCAGGGATCAGTATATCTGCACAATCAGAGATGATTAAGGTATCAGTCAAATGAACAATTAATATATTAGTGAAATAAATGAACGTCTTTCCATACGGTCTTCCTTAATCATGGTCAGGCAAATATGTTAACCAGTTTGAGAGACAACAGTACAGAATAATTCACGTAACAAAAAATTGCTCCAAAGGAGACTTCCTCGTTACAACGGTACAAAATGATGAACGAGAAGTGGGTAGAGGTTGTAGCTAGTATTAAGGAATAATATGCAATCAGTGAGGAATAACCATGAATTAGAAATGACAATAATTTCATAGATAATATCCATAACAAGTCCAGTTTGCGAAACAATATACTAAATCCGTTCTCTGTATAATGATCAGTATGCAGACACTCATCTAAGTCAAAGAACTCTGACCTACTGATTTTGATATGTGTCTGGGCATCTGAGATGTCATATCTTATAAGTGAAAGAAGACACTCTTCCTATTTCCTTTTTTCCTCTCTCTCTCTCTCTCTCTCTCTCTCTCTCTCTCTCTCTCTCTCTCTCTCTCTCTCTCTCTCTCTCTCTCACACACACTCGAGCACATGGGTGCAGCATTTAGAAAGATAACCTTTCAAAATTAATATTATGTAAGGGAATAATGAATACCTTACTCCATCAAAGTGCTCTGATTATCCTGCAGATCCATTAGTGTCTGGCAGTGAAGGCAAAGCACTTGTGTCGCGTGTGAAGCAGATTTCGCTCTTCCATACCATTGTCAGAATCACAATGGTATGACTTTCACAGCAAACACTGTTGAAGAACTGCTCATTGTACCTCAATTTTGGGTCATGTGGTACATACCACACCTGCAGTTATAATCCCAAGATCACCTACGATTTCTACAACCAAAAATTATTATGCGGCGATAAATTTCATCACAAGCAAAAAGTGCCTCATATATATTTCGCCCGTCATAATATATCAGACGCAGAAGTATTGCTCTAGTAATTTTCAAACCTGTTTCTCACCTACGGACAGAACCCTATGAGGATCTGAGAAAGTAATTGTTCAGTGGGGAGGTTAAAACACATTCTTACATGTCGAAATAAACTATAGTCGTCAGGATCCATCCACTGAGACCATCGTATAAACCATTTAAGGCGGACGATCTCGCGCGAATACAGTAACCCACCCAGGCCTATGATGTCACAGTACAGGGGTGAGGGGCCACTGGCGGGCGCACTGCACCAGAGGTGAATACGACTCATCTTACGGTGTCCTGCTGGCGTTGCTGTTGATGGCTGGCGGTGTTTTCACTCCTACTTTGGCCTTCATATTGTAGGCCAGATGGGTATCATGTCTATTATTAATAATAGGTTTTCTATGATATGAATCAGAAGTACCTCTGTTGTACTTGATCACACGCGCATGTAGGCTGCGGAGGTTTCACCAGCCACAGTACT
Source organism: Panulirus ornatus (assembly GCF_036320965.1). Taxonomy (NCBI): domain Eukaryota; kingdom Metazoa; phylum Arthropoda; class Malacostraca; order Decapoda; family Palinuridae; genus Panulirus; species Panulirus ornatus. Next base: position 33,803,671 of record NC_092241.1, on the reverse strand, counting down.
ACGATACAGCACGGCAAGAGACTTTGTTACGGCCGCTATAACCAATTTTTCTCGTTCAAGCCATTTTTTTCTAAACTGTATATATTTTGATCTTTTATAAGTAAATGTGTCGACGAGATTTCAAGATGAATAGAGTAGATGACGTAAGTCTGACCTGGGCTCTTAAGGATACGTCCTTGGCCAAAGTGTAAGTTACCGTGATCACGAACGTGACTCGCTCAGAGCGAGGTTCACCACCATGTTCCATTGTTGTTGACTTCTGATTAAACCTAGCGGAGGAACTGCGTACTGTCCCTCTGTACAGTATCGAACCCTGGATGTTCAACTTGTAAGTCACTCTAAATCACAGCCTCACACAGTATGGGGTTGTAGAGATATTACAGACATTCGACAGCTGGAGTGTGGGTACAAGTGCACTAGACAGCTGGATGATACGAGCGTTAGTTTTTGATAGCTGGTGTTACAGAAGCAAGAAAATATGACAACACAGTTGTGTCATTTCGGCTAAATCATATTTCCAACAAACAAATTATCCTAAGCTCAATAAACTGGGAGCGGTGGATATTTTCTGGGATTTGCTAGTTACACCCATACAGCCTAGCCATAAATATTTTTCATTTTCAAAAAGTAGATATTTCCCCAATGGAGAAAATTTCTCTTTGTTCAGGATCACAATCTTGCCTTGCTCGAGATTGTGTGGTATTCCCGAAGGTTTGCTGCTCCTTTTACTAGATAAAGCGCTTGGTTATTTATGATACAAGTATCCGAGCCAACGTTGCTGACCTTTGGTTAAAATCTGAGGGCTATAGTCCCCATAAGGCGTTGTTACACAAGCGACTTCTACCCTGCTAGTATGTACAGGCGAAGGTAACACTCAAGTTGTCAAATTAACTTGACTAAGAGGCGAGGATGTTATATCATGTCTGGTCACAAGAAAAGTCATATTCTTTCCTGTTCCACTCGAGTAATCCTCAGTTTCCGGAGCAAGATACCGTGATCTCGACCGCCTTTGATGTGAAAATTAGATGAGTGTTAATCGATTTCCTTTTTTAAATTGATGCTTAGGCTGTGGGTGTAGTTCAGCTGAAGAACATTCGCCAACAGGTCGTGAAGTCTTCGTTTCAATCTTGGGCTCCACTTCAAAGGTACATGTCTGTTTGATCCTATAATGAAAGCAGCATATAGCTCTGTTGAGCAGTGAAGAGGACCTGCCTAACATTATTTACAATTTAGGCATCAGTCAACAGTGAGTCTTTAAACTTATATTTTCCTCAGCTATTTTCCCAGTCCGAAGTCTTTTGACTTCAAACAATCACTTTAGCTAAAGCTGTCTGATGTGCGGTAAAAATATGATTTCTTTAACTAGTAACGATAGTGTAAGGTCTATTAGGCAGTTATGCGTTACCTACTAATTCTACACGTTAGCAAAGGAGTCGCACGATTGCCGTCCTTACTCTTGGGAAGGTCCACTTAACATACTAATGTTATATTAGTTGTATTAAGTTTACTTGTGGGGCAGAGAAGGCATTACCGGGTACATGAGTGAACTTTGTGACTAAATGCGGTTAGTTAGAAACGACTGTTGATTCAAGGAATATTCAGCTTGCAGCTCCTCATCTAGCGCACATTCTTACTTCTAGTTGGAAACTGTAGTGGTTGAGCCTCTGAGGTGACAGGCACCGTCAGACACTAAGAGACTTCACTTATTGAGGGGTGTATGTTTCAATACTTGAAAGCGATAAAACCATATGGTGTGTACCCACACTTTCCAGAGAAAGTGATCGGTGAACCATGAGAATAACTCCAAATATTTCTGCATAGATTGTTAGCCTGACTCGTAGAAATGAGAGTGGTCTAGCATTATACCAGAGCATCGTCATCGCCCTCAAAAGGCAAACGGTAAAACTTGGATTTCTTGAGATGGGTCAGGTGGGAAGCCACATATCTTTCCAACCTTACCACTTTCTATCGCTATAGGGACAGAGGGAAGAGTGGTGCAGAGGAGGGAGGCAAATAGGAGAGTCAGAGGGTATGTAAGCCGAGAAGAGCTTGTGACCTGGTAAGTCTTCTCCTGCTCTACTCCAGAGTGCAAAGGCGTGGAACGTCCATCTCGCAACCTATGAAGAATGACGGCTACAGATGAAATCTTGGTTCTGATTTAGTCCTCTTCTACCCCTACTTTTGGGTTCTCTTATCTCTCCTTTAAGGAAACAGACACTAGTTTCGATGGGTGTATTAGTAAGGTGAGCGAGACCTTTCCTTCCCCGTATCTCCCATAAGGAGAGAGGAAAGCAGCATTCTCATAGTGAAGTACGGCCGCTATGGAACATTTTGTTCTGAGTTAGCCAATTTCAACTCGTCTCCTTGCTCTTTTGCTTATCTCTCATGTAAGAAAATGGAGAGCTGGTCAGGGTGCTTGTTAGCTTGGTGAGGAAGGCCTGTCCGTTTCTCTTTTGTCTGAAGGAGTAGAGGCAAGCAAATCCATCTCCATCGAATATCCATCATGGACTACCATAGAAGGAGTCTTGGATCAAATTTAGAACAAGAGGAGGAGGAGGAAGAGGAAACAAAACATATATTTCGATGTATTGGAATACCACCATATGTTACATGATGATAACACGACCTTATAGAAAAAAGTTGAATTTTGACTAGAGTCATCACATGTACAACCATCAGTTACATGAGAACCAGTTTGTAGCATAGTCCCTTACCTTGGTTGGCACACACAGAGCGCACAACTCCTACCTTTATGGATTCTTACTAGATATTGTTTATGGGTCTGTTCATGCCAGGGAGGGAGGAAGATTATGTAAAATGCTCGTGTAACTACTCTACTCTGGAAATGCTAACGAGGAACTATCTTAGCTTGGAATTTCTTTTTTACTTAGTATTTCACGTTAAATACCATGATGTTAGGGGTTCAAATGGAAGCGTCATCACACATGCATTTTCTTCTTACGTTTGTGGGCGACATTTCATCAATTCAACAGTATTTGATTTTATGCTAAGAAGCCACCGCACCGCTGACACAGTTCTTGCCTCTATTCTCCTCAGAGTTAAGGGGCATAATACGTCATGTCAGCAACACACATCTCCTGTGCTGTGGTGGGAATACGACCACTCGCATATGCTGACAGCAGAAAGACACTGCTGTGTCTTTGCCTTACTCTTGTGCTGCTGTAAGCCTTTCCAAATAAGTAGATAGTGTTCCATTATTTACGCCACCAATTGTAATTGCATTTTGAGCATAGACTGGATGTGTCTTTGCTCTTCTTCTGATAACACTGTGATTGATTAATGGCTGAATATGTGTGTGAGAACATTCAAAATCAAGTTCTATATATTGTTTTGACGAGCAACACGAGGTGTTAATTATTTCTTATTGTAAGACCCAATCGTATCCAATATTTCAAATATATTGAACTTGATTTTATACAATTCAGGGTAGTCATATGAGCGTCACTATTATCTAGTGCTAGTAAAGATTTCCACTTCTAGTGTCGACACGGTAACAGTGGCGGGGTTTGTTGTATCACTGAGCGAAATCATACCAAATTAAGGACAAATGATAAAAAAGTATCACTTGAGAGTCAGCTGGGATCACAAAAATAATCGTTTTTAGTTCAGACGTGATTACTACTTATCAAATATTTGAGGCAATCACAGTGACTGAGGAGTAGGTTGCACATTGATTCAAATGGGAAGTAACACATTTGCAAACAGAGCCGAGAGAAGTTACGTGTGATTAAAGACGGTAAAGGATGCGAACGAGAGAAAATCATGGGTGCCAGGATTAGTAGAGAGAGTTTAGCAACGAGCAGAACCAGGAGGCGTTATGTATGAGTTACCAAAGTTGCGAGAACGTATGGTTCAGCTGAATCGTGAAAAAGCTATGAATTAGTAGACCCGAGATAAACCACAGAGATTACAGTTAGGAAAACCTTTTACATCATCGAGGTCTGTACAATGACGCAACCTTCAGCCACTGCAACGAACTGCGACAGTGAAGCTATTTTCTTGTCAAGTGTAGCTTTTGTATAAGAGGACAAAGTTCATTTCAAACTTCGAAGAAATTATTTTCTCTTACTGTGGTTGTGATTCTTACGAAGTGGCTTTTGCAGATATGAGTGAATTGCTGTGGAAAATACCATTCACCTGTTGATTACTAGAGTATCAAGGTTTTGTTATACTGAAGACAAAGTAACTTGGACTCCTCACAAGACAAACCTTCTTGTACTTTTCTTCTGACGAAGGTGGTAACTGGTTTTTCAAGACGACACGCACATACACATACACATAAACATACACACGCACCACAAGGTGTACTTGGAAATATGAGTATTGATATTGGAGACAGTAAGCAATGCAAAAACTTGAGTCGTGCTGATTGCATTCTCTGACATTATTACATAGTGTTAGAATTTCCCAGTGATGATACACACAAGATCTGTGCAATCAAAGAAGTTCTCGTTATCTCTCTCTCTCTCTCAAAAAAAAATGCATTATGATGTTGTTAGTGAAAACTGAATGGGGAATGAGAACATCATGGGGTTGGAAAGAGGCATGCAATGAGGGGAAGGTCGAAGTAGAATGAGGTGGAGGAGGCTGAGGTAGGTGAAGGAGAAGGACATTCTGATTAGGACACTTGCGGCACTGGGTCTACCGGGAAGGGAGGAGGTGTAGGTGGAGTGAAAGTAGGGAAGCTTCTGCCATGCTTGTGTGGGAGATGATGGCGGTGATAGCAAGGGATGAGGCGCAGTGACGAAAGGGAAAATGTCATCATCTTAGCGGGAGAACGCAGGAACTGGAAAGCGAGTGATGACAAGGTAGCAGAAAGTGGGGAATGGAATGTAAAAATAAAGGTTGCTGAGTAAATCAAAGGAAACTTAAAAGAAATAATGTGACAAGAAAGACTTAGGAATTTGAGAAAAAAAGGTGAAGAGAAACAGCAATAAGAATATTACAGAGATATGATGCTGTTGCATCTGTGTCTGGAGCACTGACAAGGAAGAGGATCGGCACTCACCATGCTCTAGTTCGATGAGCGTCGGTGACACATAAGTACAATTGCGTCTGAGATTATGGCGTGAGTGACGGTGAGTGTGGGTATGGGAGCAGCTGAGAGGGTGAGTGATACTGGCCGATAAAACGTGCTGGTGAAGGGTACGGTAGGAATCTTTGATGTTTGATGACCACGTACGAATATAAGCCAGTTCGTCTGTTGATGATATTTTTGAGCAGTTTGCAGTAGATTTTAACAGACTGTTGCTTCGTTGATAGATAAGTATACCGCAGGATACCGAAGGACAGGTGTTTATGAAAGAATGGCGGATATGGAGCGGTAGATGCCTAAGTCAGAACTCTATCATGAATTTTTGTTTAACAAAAAACTGAAACATAAACTTAAGGAACGTGGCAGAGGCGCATTTAAGATGAGGCTTAAGTGCACGGGAGTCATCGTAAATGTGTGGTAAGAAAATGTAATCTGCTGTTGTAGAGACTTTCACCACCTAATCTAAGTGTTGGTCTCCTATTAATCCCTTTTGACAGCCTGTGACATTAAGGCATTAGACCGAAACCACTGTAAACCTTCTACACCGTGTAAACATGTATCCGTCTTCTGAAGCTCAATAACTATAAAAGATTGATGGGAATATGATGCATTATAACAGAGAAAAAAATCTACGAATAGAGAGAGATTGCTGACTTTACTGTCTGGGGATAATGCATGATGACTATGATGATAGGATGTGATGAGTGAATTTCACGAGGGCGCAAGTAAGACAGGCTACAGACGCTCGGTGTCCACACGCGTTGCCTCGACGCACGCATTCGGACTATCATCCATCTCCTTGGCTTGCATGTTGCTGCAGCATCTCCCGAAAGACAATTCGTTACACAGATCTCTCTCTCGCTCAACCCTGGTGTATAATGGGAGACGCGAGCGGTATTGTATTGAACATCCGTAAGGCAGTTCCTGCAGAGGCAGTCGAGAACAGTGTGGTTTGGATTGCATTATGATCCTAAAGCCGCACAGCGTTGCATTTGTGCTTTATTTGCAGCTGAGGAAGAGGCAGCATATTGGTGAAAGTTGCTATCAGGAATGGAGACAGTCGGCAGACTATGAATAGGGAATCCTTTTTTTTATGGACGTTTGTATTATTGATTCTAAGAGGAGGAAGATAATGTGATCAACGGAACTTAAACGAGTTTGAGACCGTAGAAAATTGCGTGGATCGAGGGAAGCTTATGCAACAAGATGCTCAACAGTACTTGTCTCGTGTGTGTGTGTGTGTGTGTGTGTGTGTGTGTGTGTGTGTGTGTGTGTGTACAATTGTGTGTGCGTGTGCCTTCGTATATGCTACAAAGTAAGTTCAAAGGACCATATTTTCTTCGTTATTTGAGAAATACTTCTAGGCAAATAGAAATTCGTCAAAGTATCAAAACAAAGTCATCACGATGTCTGAACTTGAAAAACTCACTGCTGGTCTTGGGCAACATTTTCACTACATCCGCCAAACGTACAACACTAATGAATCATTCCAGCTTACTTACCTGATATAGATAATCCAACATTTGATCTATTAGGTTTTTACAGGTCACTCGTTGTAGCCTCAGTACTCGGCTTACATTAATACACATAGACCTCAAATTACACGCTATTCACATTCAAGAAAGTAAACCTTCATCAGGATCCATGATCCCTGCATGTATGTACACAATTACCACCTGCGAGAGAGAGATCCCGTAAGACAATTATTTGATCATTAGCATCATAGTCCATCACCAGTGAGCCTTCACATCAGTCAGATCGGAACATGGGCGTCCTGTTCAGATTTAGCGTTCAATTATTTGGTCTTTTCTAGTACTTATGTAGTCTCTTGGTTCTAGGGTTAAGGCAGGGGTTCTACATACTGTGTGTTGGGTTTGAAATAACAGCATAAGCGCGAGAGAGTTACGTACAAAATCAATGAATCCCATGAAAATAGAGTTAATCGTAATAGAGTTCTATCATTAGGGTTCTATACAGGGTTTTATTATTAGGGCTTTGTTATTAGGGTTCTTAGGTTCTATTATAGGGTTCTGTTATCAGGGTTCTACTAATAGTATTTTATATAGTCCTATTTAAATTCTCTAACACACACGCAGAGAGAGAGAGAGAGAGAGAGAGAGAGAGAGAGAGAGAGAGAGAGAGAGAGAGAGAGAGAGAGTATACGTGCACAGGAAGGACATTCTATTCACTAAAAGGGCATAAGTTAATCATGATTAATCAAGAGTGCACATGGAAGCACAGGAATAAGGAAGAGGGAGCCAGTCAAGTAATGAAGTGTAGTGGAAGGCAGGTAAATAGGAGGACAATGGGAGGCAGGTAAGTAGGAGAGCAGTCGGAGGCAGGTCAGCAGTAAGGCGTCGGGGAGGCAAGAGAACAAGGCGCTAAGCAGGAGTGCAGGAGGGCGGGGAGGAAGATTGAAGGGTGTGGCCAATGTATAGTTAGGAGAGAAACTTAGAGGGATGTGAAGCAGGTCACGAACTGGATCCTCTAAGTCTGACCCACCCTACCCTCATTGTCCATCTATAGCTGGTTACTTTGCCCTTTCGTACGTTGGTGTACTGCTGCCCTGCTTCTCGTTATATGCTCTTGTATGTAGCTTTACTACTTTGTTTTACGACGCTCTCTTGCACGTTCTTATGCCCGCTTGTATACCAATGTATTACTCATAATGATGTACACTCTTGGTTGCTTCTTGACATCTTAATAGCTTACTCAACCGCTTGCTTTGTTAATTCGATGGACATTATCTTGCGTGTCTTTTTGCTTGCTGTTGCGGTGTGCTGTGTCGTGCTGCATTCTCTTACACATGTTGTCCTGTCTTATACCTTGCTGCAACATGACATCTTGATGCATTCCCTTCCTTTTGTTTTTGGCACTGCAGTGTGTCTTGGTGCACCCTATGGCATATTTCTGTACCGCCACCTATATGTTTACACCTTCTGGTGCGTTGTAGTGTCGTCATGTGCCTGGATTGATAAACGTGTATGCATCTATATCGCCTTGCATCTACCAGCACGATTATAATTTCCTGTATTGCCTCGTATCTGGCTGGGTCTCCCTGTAGATTGCTGCTCCGCCTTTAATCATCTTGCATCGTTCCCTCTTGTGTTCTTTCTAACGCGTAGTATTTTGCTTTATTTTCTGATATATTATCATGAAGGTCTGTGCCGCGTTGGTCAGTACCAGATGTTGCCATACTACCTCGTATTTTGTGTCACAGTCTTCCTGCACCTGTCCATTTTCACTGATAGAAATTTATGTTCCTGATTGTTTGTTTTACTTTCTGCTACCTTCGCATGTCATTTTCGTAGTGTGATGCGTAGCTGTACAGTCTCGAACGGTGTAATGTCCTCGTTTGTATATCAACAGTTTGCACATTGCTAGACACCGATGATGCAGCCACTGTGTCCTCTCGTGCCTGATGTCTCTCAAGTTCTGTGTCTTCATGGAATGTTATTGTGCCGTGCATTCATGACAAGTGGTAACCTTCTGGATGTTGATGTCCTGTTTCATTAAATCTTTACCTTCTTTCCATTACTGTAATCCCTTGTTTATTATAGATCTCTGCACACTCTCTCCTCGTGTACGTTCTTGCAACTTCTAGTAGGAAGCTTTACCGTCAGTGTGATGTTGGAGCAAGTTTGGCATTGTTGTGTTATCTTGCAAGAAGCAGTACTGCCGTGCATAGCTCCGCGTTCTTTTCTGCCTTTTACACTGCTTTTCTCTCATGACAATCACTATCATGTCTTGCGCTTTTTTTTGTGGTATCACCTTGTACTTTCACGTGTACTATCATATTGTGATATACCTTTTTGAATGTACTTTCTTGTTGTGTTGTACCTTCTTTTGTATTACTAAGCCCTCTTTCTTACAGTCGAAAATTCACCAATGCTGTTTCTATCTAAATTTCATATCATGAACGCTCCTACTTTTGGTGCTAACTACTTGTTGGGTAAGTATTGCGGTATTGCCTTCTCACATTCCTAGTCTTTGTATCTTTTTCTAAAATCAACATTCTCCAACAAGCAATTATCCTGAAACTGCTCTTCGTTAAACTTTCATCGAGCTTACCAAATACTTCCCTAACTGTTTTGTTTTTCAGTGTGTTCATCAAACTCTCTGTACATTTACTCAGTAATTGATCTTGTTCCTTTGATTGTGTACCCCAGACCTTTGTTCCTCAGCTTTGAAGATTTGTGACTGTGCCTCAAAGTTTGCTTCTGTTACCTATTTCCAAAAAGTCCCTGGTCTTTGTGTTGTGGCCATTTCCTTTAGATGACCTTCCTGAATTCTTTCGTTTCCTTTAGGTTTGCTATCAAAGTCTCAGATAATAACTCTAATGATATTTTCCTTCACTATTTCATGACACTTCATGTTTTCATATTTGCGTATTCCTTTGTTTCTTAATTTCCTCGCCCATTTGTTTGAGTTTCACTCATGTTTCTCCTTTACTGATAGCAATTTTTACTCTTTAATGGTCTTATCTCATTCATCCTTTAATTCCCAGATACTGTTTTCTTCTTAAGGTGGACTGAATCACCCTTCAACCAACCTCCATTCACAAATGTATGATTCCGCTTTAGGTTGTTGCTAAGCCTGCTCTTAATCGAGAATTGAAATAAACCCTTCTGGCAAAATTGCAATCTAAAGCCTTCCACTTTCTTGATGTCTTTATGTGTGGTTACTGCTTGTGTGTTATGCGGAGAAAGCTTGACTCTGGCATTGCCCCGTCTCTTGATTTTGTGTATACATATATCTTTACTCTTTATGTATACACACACACACACACACACACACACACACACCTCAGCCTAATCCAGGTACCCATTTATCAACTAGCCTCAACGGGAGGATGAACATCCGGGATGGGTGTAGGCCGATTGTTGCGCCCAGGACCAGGATTCCAACCCATGCTGGCCTCACCCCAGGCGGGTTCATGATGACTAAGGATGAGTAACATCTAACTGCTTGTGCGTGTATTTTGAATTTGTTTGCGTTCGTTGCGTACCTGGCTTCTAAGTTTGCAAAGACACATCTATTATGTAGAAGCATGTATGCCTGCTCATGTTTGTAATTGCTGTAACGTATACAGTCGCATAGACTGTATACGTTAGGGAAGGTCAGACACATATTAAGCGCATAGGTTCGAATCCTGGTTGCGGTAGTTGGTCCACAGTCAACTACACCTCACCACTAAAGTGGCAAATCTCATCATGACATCGATTGTAGTGTCTAATTTCTAGCACGGATAGACTATGCAAGAGAGTAATGAATGCTAAGTTCATACATCAGGTTTACCTTAATATCTGCAGTAAATTCTACAGGTGTTGAAAACTCGATAAGTTTGGGAATGAGACTTCGTATATGTGACATATAGGTTCAGTTGGGTCTGACAGACGGCATACAGTACAATATTGTGGCATCAGGGTCGATTTAGAGTATGCTGGAAGGGTAATAAGACTGAGAAGGTTATTGGTTTTATGAGATTTTTCTCTTTCCATGCTAAGCTCATGCCATATGCTACACAAGGTTGGGTTAAAGAGAGTGAGTCTAGTATACTATGGCCTTCCATTTGTAGGTGATATCACCAACTCCTCAACACGCCTAAGTCCATAGATACATGATTTATCCACAGCTGAGAACTGAATCACTAATAGTGTTGCTCTCGCTGTGCAAGTTGGCAAGGGCACGGACGCCCTTGTTGAGATGCTGGTGACATTTCAATTTGCGAGTGTCTGTCATGTTTGTGGTTAAGGTGGAGCCGGGAGTAAATGGCCATCTGCCACTACATGGTCTTTCTTTATATATGTTCGACCTGGATTTCGTTCTTGCTGGAATAAATCTTTTCTAACACCATTTCTAAAGAATTCTATGGAGGATACTGAATCAACGGAGAGGTTTGGCTTGGTTGTCTTTGCGATTAGACATAGCCTTAAGGAATGTAGAGTTTATGTTGTAGCATCGAGTACCCATATAGTCTACACCACTTCCATCATACACTTTCACATGACTGATGACGTAATAACGGCTCCTGCTACAGTTGACGCAACCCTCTCTCGTCTCTAGGTCATACGATAATAAATCACTGAGGAAATAAGCGTCATAACTTTCAATAAGTGACCAATTGAGAGGAGTCTCTTGCTGAGGGATACCCCCCACACGCACTGAAGCTCTTGGTCTGGAATACATATATATATATCTGTCTATACCTGACATATCTACTTCCTTGGGGTGCACAGCGCCGTACAGGAGTGGTTCAGGCACAGGGTAAATTAGCCAGCCTGGAGGCTGTCTTGTGTTGCCGCACATAAACTACAGCACTTACTGCATCCCGTTGACCGCGAAGTCCTCAGGGCACCGCCATTGCTTCCAAAATGATCTCGTTTTGGTACACGACATCTTCATTAGGTGGCCCGCTGCTGGCCCTACCCAGTCGCTCTGACCCCTGGGCTAGAGTCCGACGGTGTTAAATCACCAGTGCCACCGAGGTCGTTATATCTAACCCTATGGCATAGGGTGTTTGTCATGTTATAATTACAATGTGTTGTACTTTAAGAGGATTTAATGCCCGAGTCCGTGTTTCTCGTAACCTCAGGACTTGGAGAATTATACAGCAAATCTTAAGTATAGTAATTGTCAATTGGGAAGTTATGGGAATGTTAGTAGGCCACGTAGTAATATAACACATAGAGAAGAAATAGGGAACTTCTATGGTAATCTGGGAACGTATATTTAGTGACGTCTTGATTGGTGCTGAAATTCATGTGCCGATGTTTGTGTCTCCACTCAGCCAGTTTTCCATTTCACTGTTAAATGTCTAACTGTTCCACTCTCAGCTATTTGCTCGACTCGCAGCTCATTGCTTCATTCCAAGTTCTAGCTTCACTTCCAGTTTATCTGTGTAACTCTTAGTTCCTTTCTTTACTATCCGAACCTTACTTAACCTCAGCCTTGTGCTTCGTTACCACAGATATCTCCTCCCTCAGCTCCTTCCATCACTCTCAGCTTGTCTTTTGACTCCCATCTTCTTCCCTCATGTCGAAGCAATATCTTTTTCCCCTGCCTTTTCACTCTGGCTTTTTTGCTTTACCACGTGATCGTTTGCTTCAATTTCATCTACTTGATCTCTTTTTTTGTTTTTTGCCTCAATCCCATCTTCTACTTGCCCTTATAGCATTCTATGTGGATCCAATCCTCGTATCTCACCTCCACCTTTTTGCATCACTCCAAGCTATGTATTTCACTCTATTGACTTGCTTCACTGTGACCTTCTTGCCTCACGTTTAGTCTCTCGCTTCACTTTCATGTAGTACTTGCATCTCTCTCTCTCTCTGTAAGTCTACCGGGTGGTCTGGGGCCCTGTGGCACTCTGGCTGGCTCACTCATCAGATGTAAAGGTAAACAAGATACTCAGGTCAACCGCACGTCTTCTGGCATAAATGACGCGCTATTGTTAACCTGTAAGGTAAATTGCTTTTTCTGTATTATACTGATTACTTATACAGTAAGCTTTGAAAAAGAACCAAATTTCCAATCTCTCTCTCTCTCTCTCTCTCTCTCTCTCTCTCTCTCTCTCTCTCTCTCTCTCTCTCTCTCTCTCTCTCTCCTTTTCTCTTTTGTACTCTTTGTTTCTCTCTTGTTCTTTGTTCTGAATAAACTAGAGGAAAACATCACCCATCCTATCAGATACTTACAATCTTGATTATTTCTTCTTTTCGCCTAATCCCTCGTGCTGTAGCTACAAAATCTTAGCTTCACTTGGTTCATACGTACCAGACAGAGTCGAGTCTAAAACATTTCGACTTACCTGCAGTCTTAGTTAAAAAACCCAGCAACTTGACCCACTTGCTCTGCGCCGCAATGTTAGTTTACTTTCCCTTATTTGTAGGTATCATTTTGGTTTTTGCCCTCCAGAGTGGGCTGCTTCTGTGCCCCCGCTATTAGCTAGACCGCAAACTACTCGACAAGCCACTGCGTCACATAATTACTGTGTGACCGTTGGCAACTCAAAGGTGGGCCGTTTTGATATCTATTTCTTTTTTTTTCAATACCTCAAAGCTTTGGAACTCTCTACTTTCTCATTTTTTCCTGATAACGAAGACCTGGCCCTTTTTAAAAGGTCATTTCCATTTCTTCCGATTTTCTTATCCCTCTCCTTTTTGTTTTTCTTTCGTTTCTGTCTTTCTCTGTTGTTAATGATGTGAAACATATACAGTTTATGTATAAGGTTTACACGCTACACTCAAAGCAAACGTCAATATTGCTACAACATACTCCTGTATTGGAATGCTATCATACACTGCATATTTTACACAGTGAGTCACAAGATGATCGTCGTATACAGACGATATTTTGTAAGATTCGCACAAGAATGATATGATACATTCAGAGTAACAACAATACTCGTGTAAATGTCGAATGTTCCTCATATTCAAGAGTAGTCATAGCTGTACAATGTACCGTCGTGGTAAATCTTGCCTTTGGATCGTATACAGATGATTTAGAGTTTTCAAATCTAAAGTTACATAATGATCATGATTATGTTTGCCTATACAACCTTTATAGCGTTCCTCGTTCAGTTCTTAACACTGCCGAGAAGAACTACAAACACCATAGGAGTAAAGTTCACTATTGCTTCATATATATTCAAGAGTTCTAGTGCACAATAATGCCATTAGCACAAGTACTTTCTATCACTAGGAGTAAAAGTAGATTTTTTTTTTTTTGTAGCAACAATAATTCACTGTTAAAGAATTTAAATGAACTCGGTTCATATTGCAGGAAAAGAATAGTGTGGGAACTTCTACATTCATCAAACGGTGAACGCTTAGTGCTTCATTTTCTTTCATTTGTGCTTCTACTTTCGCATAACGTCATACTGATCGACACGCGTGGTTAACCATCACCCAGTCTAAGGATCAGAATAAGACTTCAAAATTGTGGCAGCACTTCACATTATACGGTGGTATTGCTAGGCATCACACAGAGGGTCATGTATATATCATTCATATCCAAAAACAACTTCCTCATCTACAACAGCACTATTAATCACAACACCATCATCCACAGAGTAATTGTTACCGGTACCATTCATATCATTATCACCACCACCTTTCTTGCTTAAATTATCATCATCCACAACATGATGATAATCGCTAGTTTCGTGGTCAACAGTTTCGTGGGCTACACAACCATCATCCACATTATCACCACCCACAGAATTATCACCGACTGCATCATCATCATCATCCTCAGAATCACATCAGTATTACGGTAGCATAGCATCAGCCATGTTATCATCAAGTAAAGCACCATCATCAACAGTGTCGTCACCATGAACCTCTACATCATCAGCCATAGCATCGCCACCCAGAACAACAGTATCTTGACGTTGTCATCTGACGCTTCCACACTCGATCCTGTCAGGCGACGCCTCGCACACCACTCACTCAACTCTCAGCGTCTCCGATTCACATGCAAGCCATAGATGCCAAGGACTATCACAGTCCCGACCTCAGTAGTATCAAGTAGCTTCATCAGTTGCTGAAAAGTGTGAGCAACGCCCACAAAAGTTCATTTGATCCCAACACACTTTGTGATATCCATCGTCACCTAACTTGCAAGCTTGCATTAAATCACCATATATGTAAATCCTTAATGTTTCGATGTGCAGCAGATTACAGCACAGTAAGGTTATATTTGTTTTTAAGAATACATCTCGCTGCTACAGCAGAGTCGCACGGACAGCAAGACTTGTGAAGAGAAACATATCGGCGGATAAAAACGCGTTCGTTTATATAAAGTCTACACGACAAACATACATAAGCGCTGCATTGTTAGTTCAGTTGAGTATGTTGGTGACGTGCTAAAAACCTATTGTGTTGCACGCTCACTCACTGGCGCACACGAGATTTTCCTTCTTTTTTGTCTAGTGATAAATGGCACATCGTCGCACGCTCTGCACCTGTCATCATAAGACGTGAATAACCTGTAAGAGAATTGAACAATTTTCCCGAAATGTTTATCGTCACTGGTGAAACAGTAAGTGAGATACCTCGAGGTCAAGTGGAAGTGGGCGTATATCTTCGTCGTTTTTTCACTGCAGTCAAATAACACCAAGAGTTGTGAGCACTTGAATCAAGAGTAACATTTAACTTATGTGGAAATGAATTAATGCCAACTCCATCGAGAATGCTCTAGACGTTGCCACCTGTCACATAAAGGTGCTGTAATTCTCCTAAAGCACTGAGGTCGAATTAGATTCGTCGTTACCTCGAGGAAATGGATATAAAGACCAGGGAGATGATATCGTTAGTCGTAGTTATGGTTAGTCTTCTCCCCTGCACCAGTTTCCAGATGATGAGAAGACGCTCTTCCTCTGCATTCTCTGCTGTAACATTCCGTGCTTGTTTCAGTCATCAGTGCATGACACATCTTCCATTTTCTTCTTGACAGATTTCTCGCACAGTGAAGTAGAGGGTAGAGAAAGAAAACCTTCCTGCTATTTGATCATAACCTTGTTTATCTAGAATAGAAATGTGATTAGCAATAGAGTATAATTGGTAGATAATTTCGACACATGTTACGTAGGTCATCTGTTATGTGTTTCTCCTGTGTACTCCATTGTACTGCAGTAGACTGTTTGTTTATCACTCAGGCTCGAAAGTCGATTAGATCAACCGATTTTTTTCCCCAGGATTTATAACCTATTATCTAATCAATAATGTCAGCAGCTGGTATGATCATCATTAACCTCTGCTACCTCGATGGCCAGCATTTTAATAATCGCTGCCAATTATTCGATCTATGAAGTCGATCTGAATAAAGCATATACAGCTCTCAAAGTAATGAATTGATTTCAAGACAATATTTCATCATACTGGATAAAGTACCTTTGACGGAATTTGACCAATAATTGAGTTAATCAAGTTTGTAGATCATATTTGCACCAAATTCAGCATCGGTAGTTTAACAACAATGGCTTGACTATATGTATGATTTAGTTCTTGTTTTGAATGACAAGAGATCATTTCTAAAATAATAAGAAACTTCAGAAACATGCCGTATCCAGACTTTTAAAATGACCAACCTATACATTGATAACCCAAAAAAAGCACTATCGATCCTTTCATCTTTATCTGAAACCTGACACGGCCATCAGTCCCTTTAAGCATCTAAATGAACAAAGCATTTTCTTCTTGCTTTGCAAGCAGACTCATGATCGTCTGCTGAGTCACACACCCGAACTTCCTTATGAGCAAACGTAATAACCGGAATTGTGCGAAACCTGGCAAGCTGATTACTTCGTCAGTCGTGGCTAATCTTTGGAGCTATGAGGATTATTGACGTTAATCAAAGACCTGCTTGGAAAACTGTCACTCTATATTTACGTTTACTGTTCAAATATGATTCTCTCAGATAACTTTAAGATAAAAGATTGGATGGAAATGTTTAATCTATCAAGTAAGCTTTATCCTCAGAGATACTTCGTCGGCTGTGTGTTAATATCTGATTTAGGGAAGTGACGTGATCACACACACACACACACACACACACACACACACACGTGGATCTTCTTGGCATAATAGGTCGTGTTAGGGACCATGAGTCAGCAAAAGCCAGCCTAGGGTTGTACCTGGGCGTGGCAGTCGGCCCACACTCAACCAAGGTGTTGATAGGCCCCTTTGGGGTTGGTCGAAAAATTATTATTTGATTTAGCCTAATTGTGTGTGTGTGTGTGTGTGTGTGTGTGTGTGTGTGTGTGTGTGTGTGTGTGCGCAGAGGAGTAAAGAATGAGAGAATGGGCAACATGAGTATCAATCTCTCTCCTCGTAAAACTCGGATATTTATCACCATACAGACAGACACAGACAGACAGAGAAACACACACAGACATATACACAAAGGAAAAAAATTATCTTTGATTAGCCAGTCATTCTTGTCTTGATATCTTATCTACAAGTGTTATGACGAAGCTCTTGTTCATTCGTATTGCACAAGGCATGTGTTTGATCTTTGCCATAAGGCCTTGTGTCTAGTGAGTTTTCAACTTCGCTATACTGAATATACTCGAGATGATATGATATCAAATAGTCTGCTTATCATGATGAAGAACTGACTGTGACAGTTATAGACAAGATTATTGAAAGATCTTCATGTAAGCAAGAAGATAGACTTTGTATATGCAGTAATGTTACTTAGAAATCATAGATTTTCATGTACATATAAAATTATTACCTCAATAATGCTTATAGTCAAACTATAGTTTCTGAAGAGATAATTGTAATTTACAGTGTTAGTACTCGAAAGTAAAGGTACAAAATATTCTGTACATATCTTGGCACGAGTATCACATGAAATTTTCTTTGAATAGAGAAATGAAAAACTCATTCATAAGGCTACATTTGGATATACGATAAACCAGAGAGAGAAAAAATAGTTTTATAATATAATTTTGCACATGAGATATGGAGAAAATTCATTTGATTTTGACAAACTGTAGATCACCTCTGTAGAGCATGAACTCCGACAGACGAAAAGAAAAAAAAAAAAAACATGATTTTAACTTTATGCAAAGAGAATAATGTCTTTTCTGACGGTAAGTGACAATGGAATGAGCTTCAAGTGAGAGTGAATGATGACACCTTGACATTTGTCATTGTTTATCTAACAACAGACAACAATATCTATTCTGACAGTAGTAACAAAACATCGCGAGGTGTGTGTGTGTGTGTGTGTGTGTGTGTGTGTGTGTGTGTGTGTGTGTGTGTGTGTGTGTTTTATGTGCCCAATTTGCATTCGGAAACCTTAATTCCCCAGTATATTGTATGTCTTCTTGACAGCAAATGTTTATTTGAAAAAGAAATGACTTTTTCCTTATTTGTCTGTGTGTGATTTGATTAGTGCCAAATATCTGGCCAATCTTTGATATTATTTAGATTACCTGCAGCTACTGTGTAATTATTACGCGGTTATATTAATATTACTGACAAATATATTCTTGAAGTGTGCCTCTCTTTCACTGTACAAAGCTTGCACCTGCTTCCTTTGCTCTGCTGGGGTCATACGCGTTTGTAGTCTGTGCTTCAAACTTTATCTTAAGACAATGAATAGAAATCTGAGGTGCATTTTGAAGTGGGAGTGAGGAGGCAAATTCGTCAAAATCTGATAAGGTTCATCTCAATGCTGTATTATTGTATTGGGGTGTTATTGTTCACGATGTCTGCAGTGATTTCACATCAGAAGTTTGAATGAATCTGTCAGTGTAGCCTTACTGATTTTCCCATATTCAGTCTCAAAATTCAAACTCCTACCGAGAGTGATAGAAACTGGGTTCAAGAAGCGTTCAGCTTCACGGGGTTACGTCTGCCTCATTGGGAAATCCTGTCTAAATCGTAGTTTTCAGAAGCAGGTGTAAAAAGAAGTAACGTAAATCGAGAGGGGAAACGATGGAGCAAGCTTAGAGAGAATTAGAGACAGTATTCTGGTCATCCACATTTGAATGCGTCGAGGTATTCGATGAAGAAAGAAATCTTTCATAAAAATGATGATAAATATGATGGACAACCACTTGAAAGACACAACTGCTGATAGGGAAAGAGAGGTTGATCGTATTACGAACATAAAAAGAGGCAAACCAGAAAGGCAGAGGGACCAATGTTAGGGCAGGAAGCCAAAGGAGAGGAGTAACTTGGACTTGCAGCAAGTCCCTACGCAACGCCCTATGAAAAGGCCTCGAGATATTAGGTGCTAAAGAACATTCGAATCCACAAAGTCTCTCCGGGAGAATGATAACATATTTATAACATAGGAAGGATTGTCACTAGTAGATCTCTCCCTTACATTTTATGCTGACTGATGATCAGAGGAAAGATTTTAGGATTCAGGTTTCCTAAATGAGTTGTGGAGGGACTGAAAGCCAAGATATTGCAAAAGACAAAGCCGTAAGAAGGTGGTTGAGAGGGCTAATGAGAACGGTCATTCTTCTTTGGGAAGAGCTGTATCAGTGCATGTTTCCGAGAAGAAAATGTTTGTTATTAGACAAGCGAAACAGACGATCAAGCACGAGCTTGGTTTCGAAGGGTTCCCTAAAGCATTAACAGGGATGTTATCTCGTTTATAAAGCTTGCTTGCAGGCAAAAGGGAGGTGTGTCCTTTGATACACGAGAAGTAACTCTAGTTACCAGTATAGAAAAAGGAAGATGTAAAGTCTCTATATTCTTTTATTTCTTTATTCTTACTGGAGAATCAGTAACCACTATGTCACACCTGAAACAGTCATGGAGATACCACAGGTTCCCTGCAAAAGGAAACGAAGTATCTTGCATCAAATACTTGGAATTTCCTTTCGCATAATACTTTGAGCCAATTTGGTACCGACAGTGGGGTGGACTGGTTTATTTCAATAAGTAAAAGCCCGTGAAAAGACTGTATTCATCTAAAAGAATTTTCTACAGAATATTAACAAAGCAATTTTCTTAATATCAGTAACGTTATTTGTCACAAATATTTTTTGTTAACGCATTTGAGCCGCAATTATTTTTCCTCGTGTGGTCTTGGGTTTCCCTGGTGGGGATAAATGGCCTCCGCCCATGATTCCCAGTCCACCTGAGGAACCTCTGCCCATGATTCCCATTTGGAGTCTCTAGCATCTCTGTAATGGGAGTCTCTCTTGGCAGCCCCTGCGGCGCTCCACCCACCTCTCCTGCAGAGCTAATGGACTGAACCATCTTGCAACTTTATGCCTTGTTGCGTGATGCACCAGCAATATCTATAATTCTTTAGTATATATGAAAATTGTTTTTTGATTGCTACAGGATTAAAGAGTATACAATTGACTAATGTATTTGCTCCAAGTATCAACAAGATACAAGAATTGTCTCCACACGAAGGAGTAAAAGGAAAACTCGAAACTTTGTTTTCAAAAATCATTATTTTTTCGCAGTTTATAAAACAACAGTCAGTAGTGAACATTCTTCTTCCTATAACTCTTATCGTTTTAGAGCTTGACCATCCTCGTTAATGATCCTGAGCGCTAGACTGCGCGACTTCAAGCAACCATAAAAAGAGGCGTGGTTCATAGTCTCGTATTACTACTTACAAGTCTCCGTCTCGGTAACATTAATTGTCGAAGGGCATTAAAATCGGAGAAGACACAGTATATGGTTCTCTCTCGTGTTCAAAAGTATTGATGTCTATTTGATTCGCATGTAAGCGTGCTAGCGTTAACAGATAGATACATCTGTATGATAATGAAAACCTAAACATCTCTTCTCGGTATAAATTACCATAATATTTTGAGAGGATGAAAACAGACCGTAAATGACACGAGCTTTTGACACGCTTTAGAGGAATTCAAGAAAGAAATACATCGTTCTTGAACGATAATGACTTAATCGGCGTAAGTCTAATAAAGTTGTGAATCTATAGATTCAAAGTACGATTTCAAATTATCCAAAACGTTTGCACGGATATCGCCCAATGAAAAACAAAATGACTATGCATTAGAACTAATATATCACTAATACTAGTAACCAGACAACCAAAACGAGTCCCGGACTGTATTAACCACTCTTATAACACATTAGACCTTATGTTTCCCGACTGCTGAACTCTCCCATCATACATACATACAGTTTCTGCCGCCACAGAAATATCTGATATCAGTCATATTTGTATCACCTCCAATTGGGTATGCTTATCATCGGGTCCCCCCCTCGCACTACCCTTCTCGAAGTACAACTTTGTCACTTTGAGGGAACTCGTCTTCCGCACCTGCACGGCTTGTATTCAGACTCTCTCTGGCACGAATACTTCTTCGCTAGCCGAGACGCCTCTCCTCATGCTGAACACATAGCGGACGTTATCTTGACTAGAATGGAGTCTTCCATTTCATCGTCTACTAAAGCATTCTGCGCCTAATCTTGGTATGGTTGCTCCTGCTTTGATACCTGTCGTATTAGGGACAGAGTGAGTCCGGCCATGACATTCTTGCCTTTAATATATTTTCCATCTTTTATGCTCTGAAACAGTAAAACTTTTCCTTGCAATGTTAAGAATATACCTATCAAAAGAATGTCCTGATTTAACTACTTCTATTGAAAAATCTTTCTGTTCCTCAACTAAAAGCATTTCATATATATATATATATATATATATATATATATATATATATATATATATATATATATATATATATGTATATACTTTTTTTTCATACATTTTCACCATTTTCCTTGCTAGCGAGGTAGCGTCAAGAACAGGTGACTGAGCTTCAGAGGGAATAATCCTCATTTGGCCTGCGTCTCTGTTCCTTCTTTTGGAAATGTAAAACAGAAGGGGAGGATTTCCAGCCCCCCGCTCTCACCCATTTTAGTCGCCTTCTACGACAAGCAGGGAATACGTGGGAAGTATTTTTTCTCTCCTATGCGAGGGATAATATGTATATTGTTCTTAAGAATATATGGTGTGGGATGTAAGCTGTTAGAAGCAGTGAGATGTTTTTATCAAGCGTGTAAGTCGTGTGTATGAGTAGGAAGAAAGAGAGTGATTGGTTCCCATTAAAGGTCGTTCTGCGGCAGGGTTGTGTGATCTCCCCATGGTTGTTTAACTTGTTTATGGATGGGGTGGTTAGGGAGGTAAATGCAGGAGTTTTGGAGAGAGGGGCGAGTAATGAAAGGGTACGAGAGATGTGTGGTAATAAAAGTGTGGTTGAGAGAGCTGAAGAAGGTATGTTGAACTGGTTTGGACGCATGAAGAGAATGAGTCAGGAAAGGTTGACAAAGAGTATGTATGTGTCAGAGGAAGAGGGAACGAGAAGCGGAAGACCAACTTGGAAGTTTGGAAGAGGAAGGATGGAGTGAAAAAGATTTTCAGCGATTGGGGCCTGAACATGCCGGAGGATGAGAGTCGTTGCTAGGAACAGAGTGATTTTGGACGTTCTCGAATACCAGGGTCGACGTGCTGTCAGTGGACTGAACAAGGGTATCTGAACCGTCTGGGGTAAACAATGGTAAGGTCTGAGGGGCCTGGATGTGGATAGGGAGCTGTGGTTTCGGTGGATTACACATGACAGTTAGAGAAAAAGCGTGAACGAATGTGGCCTTTTTTTCTTTCTTTTTTTATCCGTGGCGATGCTGTTTCCTGTGGGACGAGGTGTCGCCGAGAATGGATGAAGGTAAGCAAGTGTGAATATGCACATGTGTATATATGTACATGTCGGTGTATATGTATGTATATGTTGATATGTAAATGTATACAAATGTACGTGTATATCTGTATACATGTGTGTATATGAGTAGATGGGTCTTTCATCGTCTGTGTCCTGGCGCTACCTTGCTGATGCGGGAAACCGCGATCGAGTATCATGATTATGATGATAATGACAATATATATATATATATGTATATATATATATATATATATATATATATATATATATATATATATATATATATATATATATATATATATCTTTCTTTTTCTTTTAAACTATTCGCCATTTCCCGCGTTAGCGAGGTAGCGTTAAGAACAGAGGACTGGGCCTTTTTTGGAATATCCTCACCTAGCCCCCCCTGTTCCTTCTTTTGGAAAAAAAAAAAAAAAACGAGAGGGGAGGATTTCCAGCCCCCCGCTCCCTCCCCTTTTAGTCGCCTTCTACGACACGCAGGGAATACGTGGGAAGTATTCTTAATCCCCTATCCCCAGGGATAATATATACATATATATATATATATATATATATATATATATATATATATATATATATTATCCCTGGGGATAGGGGAGAAAGAATACTTCCCACGTATTCCCTGCGTGTCGTAGAAGGCGACTAAAAGGGGAGGGAGCGGGTGGCTGGAAATCCTCCCCTTTCTTGTTTTTTTTTTTTAATTTTCTAAAAGAAGGAACAGAGAAGGGGGTCAGGTGAGGATATTCCCTCTAAGGCCCAGTTCTCTGTTCTTAACGCTACCTCGCTAATGCGGGAAATGGCAAATAGTATAAAAAAAAAAAAAAAAAAATATATATATATATATATATATATATATATATGTATTTTATTTTTCATACATACTCGTCGTTTCCTGCGAGGTAGCGTTAAGAACAGAGGACTGAGCCTTAGATGGAATATCTTCACTTGGCTCCCTTCTCTGTTCCTCCTTTTGGAAAAAAAAAAAAACGGGAAGGGGAGGGTGAGGATTTCCAGCAGGGAATACGTGGGGAGTATCCATTTTCCTCTATCCCTAGGGATAATATATGCACAATCACCAGCCAGGTATCGAGAACCCGGCGAGCTTACGTCAGCCACACGGATGCCACAGGAGGAATAACTAGATTGCTAATCTTCGTTAATGTGATTCTGTAAAGTCATAATGCCCTACATAATATGGTCTGTGATAAGCAAATGTGCTCTGCTTCAGCAAAAACTAAATAAAGTGAATTTTGACATTTTTTTCACTGAAACTTTACAAGGGCTACAACGGTAGATGTTTAGAAATGTGCCATAGCCCGAAAAAGTTTGAGACATCCACCCCTTCTGCAGTCTGACTTATGGTTATCTTAAAACAAGTAACCTTATCAATGGCCTTGTGTTATCCTTATGATGCCTGTAGAATTCGTTCGATGGGTCATCTCACAGTGGCTATCAATAGCCTGATCAAGAATCCCTTGCATGATTACCTTATCACTCTGCTTATACAAACAAACTGTTAATATAAACCCAAGCCACTTTGAGTGGGTTTGACAGTCTTTCATAGCAAAGAGGTGGGGAGATGCTTAAGCAATTTGTGAGCTCTTAGGGCGTCATACAAGCTGAGAGCCAGCCCTTGCCAGTATTACAATACAGTAGAAAATGTCACTAGTTCCTAGTTTTCCCTGTAAATGAATTGATTCTGACCAGTTCTACTTACTGCGATAGATATCTTTTTCCGATCTATTTGAATGACACTGAGGTAGTCTCTCTGACCTTCACTGTTGCATAAAGCTCGTCAACCTAACTGTCATGTATTTACTCTGAATAATACTCGGAATTCTATAAAGAATTAGGCTCTGTAGGAGTATCATTGTCCAAGATTAAGTGCATTCTGAATGGCATTTGCTTACCCACGTGGGTTAGGTAAAAAAAGATGCATACCATTCCTTGGTAAATCAATGAACTGGGGTGACTGCCCGGATCGATCCCAGAAATGGTTGTAAATATACTCAGATTCTTTTAAGTTCTGGCAATATCACCCTGAGACAAGCTAATTACTTGTACGTTTACGACACTTATCTCGTCCCTGATCTTGTCGTTTTACGAGAAATCTCGTGTACTAACAATCTTACAGGAGGAGATTAAAGGGGAATTTCAGGAGAACTTCGACAGACTGGGAAAAAAATATCTGTCATGGCTGAGAACGGATCGATGGCAAAAAGGAGCAGTTATTTTTTTCTCAAAATCTTCGTGTTGTGGTTTGTATCACTGAATACAAATATTCGGACCCGGATTCAATTCTTGGCGCGAACATCCAGTTCAGTTATTGACCTCTCCTCTGAGGATGGTCTGTAAATAGATACCAGGAATAACCAACCTGGAGAAGGTACATTGCAGGCTTGAATCCCACCTTCTCTAATGGCAGGGTGAATGGGACAGTCAGCAGCAAACTCAAGAGCTAAGGCATGGGCGAGAAACACTTGATTTGCATTGCAGTGTGACTTATACCCCCATATATATATATATATATATATATATATATATATATATATATATATATATATATATATATATATATATATATATACTTATCCTGCGCTATTGAGGTAGCGCCAGGAACAGAAAAACGGCCTCAAGTACATTTGTACTCTGGCTGTCGTATATATGTCTAAACAAAGCCCCCATCCACCCAAGACTCGTGGACCACTCCGTGGTTTCCCCTGACAACATCGTATACCCTGGCTAAGGTAAATGACGGCATGCATTCCTCTCTTATGCTGAATGCCTGTAAATCAGTCTCTACTATACACATCTGACCCTCCTGAAGGGTCGGACCCCGACGATTCAAAGCATTTTTTCACTCCATCCTTCCACAGCTTCTCAGTTTTCCCTCTCTTGCTCTATCCACACTCTGATATGTTCGTATATCCTTTTAGTCAGTCTTCTCTTCGTTCATACTTTCCATATGCCCAAACCATATCACTACACACTACACAGTGCTTCTCCACTTGCTACCATACATCTCTTTCATCCAGTCATTCTTTATGCAGTCAACCTTACTCACTTTACCTTTTGTCCTCATGCATTTCATATCCAACACATCCCCCATCCGCTCTTTTGCATTTGGAGTCTATACAACACCGTCGGGACTACTATACCACCAAATACACCCATAATTTCCCTTACAGCCAGTGACCTCTCTTTTCACACACTCCTCACTGCACCCAGAACTTTGACCCCTCTCCCTCCCTATGACTCACTTCAGCTCCCATGGTTCCACCCGCTTCCATGTCCACATCCAAGCATGCAAACACTCCACCTCCTCCAAGTTCTCTCTCTCCACACACACACACACACACACACACACACACACACACACACACACACACATGTACATAAGTACCCAAACATCTTACTTCTCCTGCCGGAGAGGATGGAATTACAAATGAATTCCTCAAGTAATAGGGTGACAACGCTGTTCATTGGCTCATCAAGACTTTCACTGTAAGCATGGTTCAAGGTGAGGTGCCTGAGGACTGGCAGAACGCCTGTATGATGTCATTCTATAAAGGCGAGGGAGATAGAGGTTATTGCTCGAATTATAGAGAAGGTATTGCTCGACTTATAGAGGTATGGGTTTATTTAGTCTATGTGGTAAACTGCATATGAGATTGTTGCCTGAAAGGGTGGTGGCAGGCACGGAGCATCAGAGTGGGGAGGAGCATAATTGCAATGATAGCCTTCCCCCTCCTACTTACAGGTGCACGTAGCTGAAATAACACATTTACACGAGAAGGAATTTACATCAGTCTTACATCCTTTAGTAGTAGTGATTCAGAAAACATCTAATGTTTAGCGAAATTTATTAAGAAATCCATATATGAGCAGTGCATACGCTTTTAACATTTTCTTTTCGAAACCTATCATATGTACTTCATACTCTTTATCAGCTGCATATAGTAAAGCTAACTGTGTACTCCCTAACTTTAACAATATTCCATTTGAATCCTTTCATCCACGTCTTGTGATGTAGCATCTTATTCAAAGTCAGACACGCCACTGTACAAACATTCTGAACTAAGCAGTAATGAGGTAAAGCACTCCGCCAGCAAGTGTATCGTCCTTCTTCATAAATTCTGACTTCTCTCTGTAATATTCCCTCCGCTATCCTCCTGTCCATCTTCCCTCCCCGTAGGCAGCAACACTGGGCATGTTCTGCTGCTTTGCATATTTCGTGATAGGCATCACCTTTCTCCTTGACTTTTATTCCGCTATCCCAAGACTTTGCTTTTCTCTCCGAACTTCTTTCTGCCTATACATATCTCTACATAACCCTTTGTCTTTCAGAAGCTATGCATTAGGTCTAACTACCACCCTTCGCTAATAGGTGATTTAGTTTTATTTTGCCTTTAAAGAAAAATCCTCACAGTCCCTCGCTGTAAGTTACTGTCTCTGATCCTTTTATTCTCATTTTTGGTTTTCCAGTTCTGTTGTATACACGGTGCTCCACGCCTCTTCCCTCTCCACTGCTTTTATACTTTGTATTTTCTCACCACCTAGATACGTCAGATATCCGGGTTTGGATTTCCCAAGCCAACAGCTCTCTTTTTTTTTTCTTTTCATCGCCCCTTTCCGCATCATAAACCTCGCCCAACCATACCAGAAAAACTGCGCATCATCCTCCATCTTATCTTTGATGCATACCTGAGTTTGAGCCTTATCTTCCTTCAAGCAATTGTCATCTCCTCGCATAATAATCACGGACTAATCTTACACCTTTCGCAATCATTTTACACTTTTTCTTCCTTTACTGTCGAGGTTGAACCCCTTATCTTTTATCATGCTCTCCATAATACCATTAATTCCACCTTTCATAACTCGGGTTACTTTTCTTATATTTCAATCTTGCTCTCCCTTTATCAACTCTGTCAGAAAAGCATATCCGCGTCACTTCGTAGGGGAACCTTCGATTAATCTGCATGACGCAGTTTCTTACATATTGACATGATATTCCACGTTACACGTTTGTTTGATAGTATCTGCTGACCTTATAGCACGACCTGCAACAGGTCTGAGATTGTTTTACTAGCAGATCCGAGACAAAGGTCAGATATCTATGAAATCTTATTTTCTTTCGTGTTTTTCTGGCGGATCGAGAGATGGTAAAGGTAGCAAGATTGAAAACCGTGAATTAGTTTTTAAGTAACAAGCTTGTATAAGAATATGGTCTCAACAAAAACTTATCACCTGCCAGGAGAATATCTAGTGTCTACCGCGACCATTGTGATCTGTCTTTTACTTCAGAGACGGTCATGTCTCCTGTTGAGCAGCGGAAACCATAGAAAGCCGCCTGTAGCATGGCCCCTCAATTGGAATTAATGAAAATCAGACACCCAACGGATTAGATACCTCTCACACATCATACGATTTTAATGTAATTCGTTTATCATATCAAGTTCATCGTACGTAAACCAAGTACGATATATATATATATATATATATATATATATATATATATATATATATATATATATATATATATATATATATATGTATATATATTCCTATGAGTCCACGGGGAAATGAAATACGATAAGTTCTCAAGTGCGCTTTCGAGTAATAATCCCATCATCAGGGGAGATACAAGAAAGAAATGTAACAGTCAGTTGATATAGACTGAAGAGACGTAGCTAGCTTGAGCCAGGCTCCCATTTTATCGACCACCCCTTTGGGGTGGATGAACAGCTTGGTTGACTCCGGACCGACTATCGCAACCAGGATTCGAACCTATGCGCTCGACCCTGGGCGGCCCGTGAATGCGTCACGGTCAGGAACGCTTACTACTACACCACGGGAGTCTCTCTCTCTATCTCTCTCTCTCTCTCTCTCTCTCTCTCTCTCTCTCTCTCTCTATATATATATATATATATATATATATATATATATATATATATATATGGTTGCGAGGCGTGGACTATGGATAGAGTTGTGCGCAGGAGGATGGATGTGCTGGAAATGAGATGTTTGAGGACAATGTGTGGTGTGAGGTGGTTTGATCGAGTAAGTAACGTAGGGGTAAGAGAGATGTGTGGAAATAAAAAGAGCGTGGTTGAGAGAGCAGAAGAGGGTGTTTTGAAATGGTTTGGTCACATGGAGAGAATGAGTGAGGAAAGATTGACCAAGAGGATATATGTGTCGGAGGTGGAGGGAACGAGGAGAAGAGGGAGACCAAATTGGAGGTGGAAAGATGGAGTGAAAAAGATTTTGTGTGATCGGGGCCTGAACATGCAGGAGGGTGAAAGGAGGGCAAAGAATAGAGTGAATTGGAGCGATGTGGTATACCGGGGTTGACGTGCTGTCAGTGGATTGAATCAAGGCATGTGTATGGGGGTGGGTTGGGCCATTTCTTTCGTCTGCTTCCTTGCGCTACCTCGCAAACGCGGGAGACAGCGACAAAGCAAAAAAAAAAAAAAAAAAAAAAAAAATATATATATATATATATATATATATATATATATATATATATATATATATATATATATATATATATATATAATATGCACAGCGGGTCGGCTTCGAACCCAGGGCAGGGCGTCCGGCTATCTCGACCATACAGAGGTTACAAGACACACACACCTCATCTCGGTGGGGATAGCATGAACTTTAAGTCAAGTCAGGTTGGATTTAGGATGCCTGACAGGTAGTTACAGGTATCATGTGCCGCCGGTATGTGTCTGTATGAGCTAATATCCTCGTAAGCAGATCATTGTTTGTGTTTATCAGATGCCTTTCTGTACATCTCATTTTCAAACCACCTAAGTAGGCAACCTAATAAATCCTATCTTATCAGTTGGATAATCTACAAATGATTATTGAAGATAATTGGCTAACTATGAGCATGCCATATGGACTTACAAAAACGACTAGTGATATATTTGAACATCGCTTCGAATTAGCGATTAGTGGTTAGCATTTGTTCTCTTAAGGTTCGAAAAGAACTTGAACAGAATCTTAACCTGATTGAATTATAGTTTAGTATAAATAATTAACTGATGTATAAGCGAACAAAACATAAATCTTAAATGAGTTGAGCCTTAAACATGAATCAGTAGAATACGTGTGGTATGGCCGAGACGAAACGTGCCTTATGTGACGTCTGATTACAATCGTTGTTCTCCTTAACCGATACTGTCTTGGTGACTCGTGGTCTCCTTCGCCCGCCTGATACTGTTACGTTAAACCAGCGTCATGTAAGATTTGACGTCTGTGTACACGTGTCGATCCCATATCTGATACAGGGAGCCATAACTCGTACAGGTTGTATAGATTGTGTAACAGTGCATGATGGTAGAATTTCATATGCTATAGTATCAAAGTCTATGATTTCCTTCGGTATCTTTTCATCTCGGGCTTGTTATATTTTTTTCCGTTTTGCAAATCGCAGACAAACTTTTGGTCTGACCACGTAAAACTCGCTTTTCAGAGGGAATTATATTATTTTCCATGTAAAATTGATTTGTCTTTGTCATTTTAATCCAGGTATGTATTTTAGTCAAAGCTTGGTTACATAGTCTGAGGAATATCCTCACTATATCGTTCATATGCCCCACCATTCCTTTTCTTAGCAGCTAAATGACAAGTTCTCCAACCAACAGAAGATGATGATGTAAGTTTGCTAGAAAGTCCATTTTCTCGTACATAGAGCTTGACGGAACAGATTTCCCGCGTGAGGTGCTATAATTGAACATCTGGAGTTAGAGAAGTCATCCGTTTCTGCTGAAATACTGTAAGTTTATACATGCAGAAGGAGAAATACATATGCATGTAATACACTCCACCACCAAATCAAAAGAGACACCCACGGATACATGACTGAAAAAAGTATAAAGTATATGTAAGTGACACCTTAAGTGTAGATGTAAGCATATGACGCCGTGTCTCTTCTATTCCTTGCGCTACCTCTCCTCGCGGTAAACGGCGAACAAGTGGGATGATGAAATACTGAAAGAGATCAGTAATATAGCTGGTCCAGACGCAATTAGATTGCTTAAACATGCATTCAGCACTGCACAGAAAAAGTAAAAGACACCATCAGACTTACCAATAGCTATCATTTGTCCAAAGTATAGAAACGGAGAAAAGAATAACTACGGAAATTACAGAGAAACTGCTTTATCCCATATAGGAAAGATGCATGAACGGAAGATTAAGTACCCTTACCTCTTCACATTTCCTGGTTCAGCCAAATGTTAACACGTCACTCCCTGTTTATCATATCGCTTCAATTAGCTCAATCCCGTGCATGAGTCAGACCCTGTTGCATGCTCTGGTCTTGATCATGCCCAGCATCACTCACTCCATTCTTACATCTTCTCGTTTTATCTCTCTCCCTTGTTCCATCTACTTCCGGCAAATATAACCCTTTACTTAACCTCTCCTCACTCATCCTCTCCTTGTGTCCAAACCATTTCAACACATCTCCTTTAGACCTCTCGTACATACTCCTCTCACTAACATGACTCTTTCTTACCCTATCATTTCTTATCCAATTAACTTGCCTTACACCACATATTGTCCTAAAAGAATTATTTTCCAGCACATCCATTCTTCCCCGTACTTATATAAATAGAGCCCATGTCTCGATCAATTACACCTGACTTTGTCCACACAGACAGTGATTTCTCTTTCCACACACTTCAGTACGCCCAGGCCTTATTCCCCTCATCCACCCTATAACTAATTCAAGCTTCCATGGTTCCATCTGTTGTTATTTCTACTCCCTGGTATTAAAAGCACTCTACTCCCTCCAGTTTTCATCCAGTGGCGCTCTCTCATACATACTTTTCTTCCTACAATGTACTTTGTATACATTTTCTGTTCCATCAACTCTCCTCACCCCATACGTTATTCTTAGAGATATAATTTTTATCTCCAGTCTATGCCTCGCCTCCATACAACATTGTCAGGACGATTGTACCATCAAACTTACACAGCTTTGCCCTCTCTCTCCTCACACACACTCCAATGTGCCTAAGACCTTAACCCCCACATCCACCTGATAGCTTACTTCAGCTCCTTTGGATTCCTCTCCTGCCATATCC
The DNA here is from genome assembly GCF_036320965.1 of Panulirus ornatus. Classification (NCBI taxonomy): domain Eukaryota; kingdom Metazoa; phylum Arthropoda; class Malacostraca; order Decapoda; family Palinuridae; genus Panulirus; species Panulirus ornatus. Next base: position 33,772,326 of record NC_092241.1, on the reverse strand, counting down.
ACTCTCAGGTTTCTAAAACACTCCACTTCTTCATTCTCCTCACTCAAGCTCACACTGCAACCATCCCGTCTATCTTCATTGCTAAACATGCTAACTTTAATTTCATTCAGATTTTCTCTCAACTTTCTCTTTTTACACAATCTCCAAAATTCAGAGACCAGCTTCTGCAGTTTCTCACTTGAATCTGCTACCAAAGTGGTATCAACAGCTCACAGCAAATGACTCTTCACCCAGATAGACCTGCCCTTATCTTCAAGACCCTGGCATTTTCATCTCCCTCACCATCCTTTCCATAAACGGCTTAAACAGACCATGAAGACATTACACAACGTCTGCCAGTTTTTGGATTGTCATCTCATCAGCATGTCGTTTTCTCTTTCAAAATGATACCTAAAATGGGGAAAAAAGAATATATATAACCAGGAGGTAACAGCCATTATTTTCACTGGGGTTTTCAACAAATAGCATTTGTAGTGAATGGACGAGGGCAAGTATGCAAGTAACTATCAAAACTTTCAAGGTGGAATGTTTATCGAAAATCAGGCAGCGTTTTATACTCATTCACATTGGTTCTTTCGCATTAAAGTTAGAAAATGATAAGAAATCGAATGAAAATGAAAGCTGTCTTATACTTCCCTATTTACTTATTCAAGATGATATTCAGACTTTATACAAGAAAGGCTTTTCCTCTTTTGCAATCTTATACGCATATAGTCAACTGCATTCCAAACACCATGAAGAAAATCTTTCCTAGTTTCTTCTGTAGAGGCTGTAGTTTTTTTCTGATTCTGTAAAAGAAGATTAGGTAGAAAACCCCAACTTTGAATGATAACGTTTGAATTCATTAAGACACTTCACTTTCAGTTCTATCTTTCAGACATCGCAATAAAGGGACATGGTTTGGGCTTCGCTACACATTTTGCTGCGCTGTACACTTGAGACGTGTGTGGTATTGCTCACTCTGTTCTGCATAGTTAATGGTTCCCAAGACTGGTCGTAATCATCCGACTTTAGGGGAGAGTTTGACCTTCCTACTTGACAGTGTCAGTTAAGTTACCTTCCGCTGTAAATCAGCTTGAACAATGTGCGATTCCAAGACTCTTATGTTGATAATTGGTGTGAAGATCGAGGATAATGTGTAGTATCTCACGGTTTATCATAGAACCACAAGAGAAATTATTTTCCTTGTTCGTAGTAGGGTTTAAGATGCAATTTGCTAGAGATCCCTAAATGTGTAGCCAAATCACATACTGGTTTAGCTGCAAAACTCGGTAGACTGAAATTTTAGTATGAAAAAAAGCTCTTCTGTTACTTTCTGAAGATTCTGACTGCAGATGGCCTGACACTACTGAATCAAGCAGCAAATGTGCATAGATGTAACTGTAAAATTCACGTGATTACTTATGAAAATATCCGAAAGAAATAGCATCGTATCTCTCGCCTCGGTCACACTGGTTGTGGAGTTTATAGGACGGGATTATCAAAAGACCATCATAACTAACGCCCGATCCTATCGTGATGTTGTAATGTCTCTGAGGTTTGAAAGGTCTTATGTGTTTTGCTGTGAACGTCGGTAAGGTTACAGATGACAAAAACATCTTGGAATCATATGCACCGAGGTAAAAACTGACGAACGAAATCATTATTCAAAGAGAGCAATATGGATATCATAGATTCTGAGAACGTCTCCCTCGTCTGTAGCCCAGGGTCGATACGATATCATAACCTTTTCTGCTCGATTTATAGATATTGGGAAGATACGTGTTTGAGAAGTAAGAAGTTCTATGTACTTGTTATACTTCATGTAAGCTCGAACGGGGTTAAAAACAATAGAAAGGTAGAGTGAAAATATTGTTCATCAAAGTTTGCATTCTAAAGAACCTGTGGAAAAGGTATAATTCATGAGTCGATATGCCTTGTTAAGAATTTAAAAGATCTGATATTACCATTTTTAGGATAACGAAATTATGAAGAACAAGGAGACTCAAACAGCAGCAAGCAGTAGATTTTTCTTTTCTATTTCACTTGAACTACCCTGATTTTTTTGTCATGAGCATTATGAAATACATTACCGTGTTTACAAATGATTAGGTTACTGGATATTAATCTACGTTCACAAGTAGGAAGATTATCAATACTGTACATACATACTTTAATAAGGATTTCTTTGGGGAATATGATGGATCATATCTGTCATGAGTTAAAATCAAAACCATTCTTGCTCATTCTGTCCAATCCGTTGGCGTTTGTATGCTTGATTTCTACTCAAACAAGCAAATGTACTTTCTTCATATACTGGAAACCAATATTGTCATACACAGATGTTTATGTACAACCAAGTTATAGACAATGGAACACTCGAGTTTACATGCGTTGAACACATATGACACAGAAATACACATATGTTCAGCAGATAACACTGAGGCACATATTCACGTACATGCACACTCACACGTGTATGCGACACTGCTCGGTGACTGCAAATCAACACACAAACATATGAAAAAGCACATTAAACATGGATACATTCATGTATGCAGATATCGATGCGCACGAATTTGCAATTTATCATATCAAATCTATTTCAAACACACCTAGTGAAGATTAGAGAACTACCAAACACACTTGTAGGAAGTATACACACGAGATGCCAGGAGGCTACATAGAGACTAGAGTGAAACTACGGTAAGGTAGAGTACGACAGTGACAAACAACACAATATGAATATAGTCAGTGAAAATGTGCAGTGTCAAAACGAATAAGCAGATCAATAAGATAAAGTGCAATAAAGTAGAGCAAGACTCTATCACAAAATGCAAAAATGATTGGTGAAATATATGCAATACAAGGAAACCTTTGGGCATGATACAGTCCTGTTAAAAGGAATTCACTTACATTATTTCTCGTCTGCAGCACCGCTATAATCATTACGACTAATATGCTTATGGGAACCTATCGGAACCCTCACTGACACCTTATAAGAACGACATCTTGTATTCCCATCGTTACTCACCTCATTGGTAAGGAGAGCGGGACTATCTGCTGTCAGTAGCGCCAAACGCTTAATCATCTGCATAAAATAATGCATACCCAAATACACGGGTAAGATTCTACATAACTGATATTACGAGAGCTAATTAGCAGTTCATTACTCCGCCTTGTCCGAATATTGAATGCTTAATGTATAGGATAATATCATATACCCAAATGCTGATTACCATCACGTGAAGTAAGAACATGCATTACTGTGTAGTGGTACATTATTAGACGAGGGAGCTTGACACATGCTTATTGGTGATACTTACTTTAAATCTCCTTCAAAATGTGAGGGAATGGCTGGGTATAACATTCCGTTGGAAAACCAGTTTAGATTATGATTATGTGATCTTTAACAACCCTGATGTGCCCGGATACCTTATGGTTCTCAAAAGTAATGTCGACATGAATTATCATTGTCTTAACACACCTCCATTTTGTCACTCTCCGGAACTTAAGTACACCCGATCTTAATTACGCTCATTTTGACACAATATCTTGACATCTTTGGAATCACTTGAGCTTACACAATGTAGGAGTCTCAGTAATTCAGCCACTTTCCGCGTCAGCGAAGTAGCACCAGGAACAGATGAAGAAATGGCCTCGCTAGCATCCATTCTTTGGCTGATGCGTATAATATACCAATACCACAGCCCACTATCCACAACCAGGAGCACAGACTTTCCATGGCTTCTTCTGCCTGCTTCATATACCAGATGCATACCTGGTGAACTTTTCGGGGTCTTCGTCTCCACACCCGGGCCGTTGGCTTTGGTGGTTGGTTGACCAAACTGTTGGAGGCTGCAGTCCTTAGGCCTACATAGCCTTCCACAGCCTGACTGATGGTACACTTTGTAGGTACTTGTCCATTGCACTTTTAAACTTCTCTATTGTGCATCCCATCCTGTTTCTGATTGTAGCTGACAAGGTCTTAGGCACTGGATGTTTGAATTCTCGACAGCCAGTTTCCTTTAGGTAGTTGCACAATGGGTTCCACAGTTCTGTATAGCCAATATCCTTTCGATATTTGTCCATAAAGCCACAAAGATCTCTACTTCCAATGTCTCTTAGAGCTTTTACGGTGAGTTCCACAATTCTTTGCAGCCAGTGTTCTCTCTTTTTGTGCATATAGCACCTTTGGATTTAAGAAGAGGTATTTTACAAAGTCCAACATGCCTGTCATTGTCAGTAAGAAGCTGTTTCTGAATGTGAATTGGGAACCGTATCTTCTAGGATTTTCCTGTTAGAGATGATGGTACACCTATTCTGTCTGTGGTCCAGAGTATAGCATCAGAGATTTCAGCAGTTCCCGGTAATAAGTTCCTTAACACATTATAATGGGTTTTGAAAGGTCTCCGAACACTTTCTAATTCCGCAATCTCGTCAGGTTTGTAGGGTAATCTAAGAAGGCAACAATGTTCGATGAAATAATCATGAAAGAACGAACGATTTGATTTATACTATCATTGGTGTTTCTTCCCTCCAAGGTCTTTCACATTATTCAACTGGTCTATGATTAGCGCCTGTGTTTGTCCGGTATTCAATTATTTTTGATATATTTATTTTTCCCATACTAGAGGAGTTGTTCTCGGTTGCATAGTTAAAGACTTCGTTTATGTCCCTTTGTATCCTTTCTGCATTTTCTTTTGAACTGATTTTCATACTAATTCTTGTAACGTCTGCAAAGGATGATTAGACACTGTGGCTCGTGTTCACGTCAATGTCAGATGTAAGAATGAGGAGTAAGAGGGGTGTTAGAGCAGTTTCTTGGGGGATTGAGCTGTTTACAATGGAGGTACTGTAGGTAGCATGGCTCACAGTTACGTGTTGAGATCTGTTTGTTAAAAAGTTGCATATTTATCTCCCAGTTTTTCCGTGGATTCCCATCTTTAGCATTCTGTGCGGTATGACACCGTGTCTACATTTGTCGAGTGATTTCGCAAAGCCTGTGTAAATCACGTCAGTATTTTCTTTGTTTTCAGAGCTTCAACACTCTATCGTAGCGGTCAAGTAACGGAGAGAGGCAAGATCTTCCAGCCATGAAACCATGTTCTCCTGGGTTACGAAGGTTGCTCGCTTCTATAAATCCCGTCTGCTTGCCTCTTGGGACTCATTCGAAGATTGTTTTCTAGTACCTAATTTAGTTCCACCTTTGTGGAGCGGTGTGAGTCAGTTTCAGACCCTCGGGAATGATGTCAGAATCTAGGCTTTTTCCCTAGAGGATATTCGGTGCACATTGTTGTGCATTTTTCTGTGAAGACTAAGTTACAAGAGTCTGGGCCTGAGGCTGAGTGTAAGGGCATGCTTTCTATAGTCCTCTGGAAGTTGCTGAGTTGGTGATATCTACTGTGTACACACGGGGGAATCCTGTTTAGCAAGATGTCTGTTGGGTCATCTGTCTGTAATGTGCTTTTTGGCTCGCTGAATACAGATTCACATCGCCTTTTTAAAAGTCTCCTCATCTCCCGGCAGTCGTCTGTAAAGCTGTCATCTGTCTTAAGAAGGCCCTTGGAGTTTGTGGTCCTAGATTTGAGTTTTGCATTAAATGTAACTGGGGTTATTTCTTTTTTCTGTAATGGATTTTTCTCTGTTTTTCCTGTGCTTCATTTCTTGTTTGATTTGTGTCCTATGATTCACCTGATAGATTGTCTTTCCTTTGCTAGGTAAACTGTGGCTTCTCTAGCAGGTCTGCAATTCTTAATCGCCTCGTCGTACTCGTTCTAATCTCGACCTTTTGATGCTTACTTCTTGTTGGTATATGTCTGTTGCATGTTTGGAGTACTAAAGTGGTCATATCATATACAGAATTCTCCTCTGTTTTGGTACTCAGCAGGGTTCCCTCATTGTGTCCCAGACATATCGTTGATCACAACATCTGACGTCCATTTTCTGGTAAAACTGAAGTCACTGAAAACACCATTTTTTTTTTCTCTTTTAATTCAATTCATGTTTATAGCTCGTCTGTGGTAAAGTGTTGCCAAAGGATATTTGATTAACGTTTCAGTTAGAATTGCAGTGTGCTCTTTCATCCAACTTTAGTTCAGTCTATTGATAGCACGTCACCCCCTGTATACCACATCGCTCCAGTTCACTCTGTCCGGTGCATGCCTTTCACCTTCCTGAATGTTCAGGCCCCGATCACTCAAAATCTTTTTCACTCCATCCTCTCATCTCTAGTTTCGTTTCCCCGTTCTCCTTCTCCCCTCTATTTCCTACACATACACTGCCTTTGTCAACTACTCCTGACTCGTCCAGACCATTCTAGCACACCCCCTTCAGCTCTCTGATCCACACTCTTCTTATCGCCATTAATAAATCTTACCGATTTATTAATCAAGTAGTTTCACGCCACGTATAGTCCATAGATATTTCATTTCCAACACATCCATCCCCTCCGCACATCCATATCTATAGCCCATGCCTCGCATCCATAAAACAGCTTTGAGACTACTATAATTCAAACTCCTCCGAGTTGTCATATAGTCGTATCTTCTTCCGCTCATCAATACGGACTTACATCTCTTTACGGGACTGGTTATAGGGTATGACGCTCTTATCCCAGGCAACACGCACTTCTTTTGTTACCTAACTGTACAGGCTCTTTCTGCAAGATTTTGATCGTGTTTATAAAAAAGGAACCATCTATATCAACAAGGATATGAGTTTTTCATGATATAATGGAAACTACACGAGCTCTTTATGCAAGATGATAATAGCGTTTATAGAAAAAAAATTATTTATATTAACAAGGATATGAATTTTTCATGATATAATGGATGAGGTGCATTAGAAACTGATTATCTAGGAAATTGCTAGTCTATTCTATTAAAGATTAGGCTCTCCATGACCTGTTTCCAAACTATTTTCCATTAAGATATTCTCTCAGTCATCGTACAACTGCGTCTTAAGGTGCATTAAAAAAAAAGCCTTTATGGTTTCCGAATGAACAAGCTAAAGAACACTAACACCCCATAGATATATATACAATATTCTGCTTACAATATCAACCATTTCACTGACAGATGTATAAATCAATTGTTGTGTTGCTTATATAAAAAAAGTTGTCATTATCTTCAGCTCCATTGTTGATGTGTTTGCTTCGGAATGCATTGTAAATCAATAACTGGATCATGAGACCCAAGAATCTGGCGCTGTAAGTCGTTCACAGCGTGAAGCTCATCTGGCCAGCATAATGAGTAACAAGAAAGTGATGCCGTAAAGCCTCCACATTGTAAAGGTCCTGAGACACGAACAGTGGATCATTAAAGAAAAAAGAAAAAAGGAAATTCTCGAGGGTAATGCACTCACAAGGTGAGGCTAGTGCTGTCAGAGCAACGAGTTACAAGACACGAGTGTGGTTAGTCGTTCACAACCTACAGTTCGTTTGGTCAGTATTTCTAAGGAACACTCGAAAGAATCGCCCTTCAAGAGATCCACTGGTAGGCCTATGTGCTCCCAGCCTCAGAGGGAGTACGTGGTAGCCAGTAATATGCAACTGTGTGCAAGGTGGCCACAAGAACTGTTGTTGCAATCGCGGGTCTCTCGCCTGCAGCAGCCCGTGAGTAGAATTGATGGTGCTACCTTATAATTCGTTTATCTAGATTATAGGAAGCCATAGAAGTGCCTATCATCAGAGCACTTAAGGTAGTCCCCATAAATTCTATAAGCACCGACGGAAAAACCACAGAGTGCCATCGAAATGAAAGATTTGTTGGTTTCTAGCTATATCTTCACTTAATCTCGATAATTGGCTATGATTCCACTTTAGATGATTAAAATCACTTAACCACACACACACACACACACACACACACACACACACACACACACACACACACACACACTTCCTCACGTGTGTGCCATTCTTCTGTGTGGGTCTGGTGGTGGCCAACCTGCCTACACCAGCGTTCATCAGGATTTAACAATAATTACCATCCTCACTCCCACATGTACACTACCCATCACTGTGAGGAAAAAGAAAATTATCGCCTCCTGATCCACATTCCTGACCGCGTCAACACGCACCAAAACGTGCTACTATGACTACTTTTGTTGCCCGAGTCGTCTTCGTCCACACTAAGACTGTAAAACCATCTAGAGGACCTCCACCCGATACACAATTCTCAGCGTGGTTTACGACAATATCTCTCATGTCTGACAAATCTGCTTGATTTCTTTTGCAATGTAATCAACATGCAAGATAACAGCAAAGCAGATGATGTCATCTGTTTAAATTTTCAATAAGGATTCGATGTAGTTCCGCATCAAGGGTTGCTAACAAAAGTTGTCACAATATTGGCTCTATAACTAACGCAATAAAAGTTACTATAGATTTCTCCATAAGAGTCATCATCATTTATCACCATAAGTTCCACCATAGTGATAACTTTCCTCATAGTTACCACCCTAACTGCCATCATAACTTACAAGAACTGTTAATAATGTTATTGGTGATGATGGTGACGTTATAACGACAATGTTGATGGTCTTGTTGTAGATGAAGATACTGAGACGCTGATGCTATTGGTGTTATGATGGTGTGGTGATGATACACAGCAGCAAGAAAGTATATAGGAACCATAGATTAAGGATACAAGATATCGAAAGGAGAAAATACAATTAAGATGCATGTTAATATCCAAGCTCTGCCGCTGAAGACCTGAGTTAACCATTCCCTTGTAACTGCACGAATGTTCGAGTGGTGAAAGTGTAACGCAAACAACAGAAGTAATTTCTGTCATTAGCGTTCTCTTCACACAGACTCTGCTACTGAGTAATGTGGACACAGGTCCACCTAATTTAAGATGAAAGCAAAAACGTATGATATATAAGAAACACCTTAATAGTGTATCTTGGGCTTGAGGATTAAGAAACCTGTTCAGTCCCGAATTACTGCCAATCATTATGATCTTAAAAGCATGTTATACAGAGAGCTCCACCACCAGCATGACCACAGCCTTAATCCCTAACCGCCAGTCAGACCTCATATGGTTAGCTGAATCAATATATCATGAAGAGATGGGTCCCTGCCTCAGATCATAGCTAGGAGGTAGCAGAGGATGATTGAGGCCCCCCCTAACACACAGGCTGATCGACCAGACACTGCTCCTAACACAAGCAGCTGACTTGCCACGCACAGGTGACCCGACACAGCTGATTCCGTCACTCTCAGCTGATCTTCCACGCAGAGAAGACCTGCCACAAACGTACGACTAAACAAATACAGCTGGTCCGCATCACACAGAGGTAACTTACCGCCCTCACGTTTGACCCTCTAACACAGCCAACTCACCAAACAAAGCTGACCCACCAATCACAGCTGACTTGCTACAAGTTTATCTGACCTTCAACACTTTACGGTTGACCCAAAACACACAGCGGGCTTATCACACACTCGGTTGACGTGCCACACATAGCTTGTCCACCAGCCATACCTTACCTGCCAAAGGCAGCTGACATATCACGCACATTGTGGTGATCCTCAGATTACCACGTCTATTCGTGGACATCTCTGGAAAACGCTCTGACCAATAATGGCCAAGGCGTTGTCTAGCGATGTTCCTGCACATTCCTGGTAATCTGTGGATCGCCACAATTTGCATGATATGTCAACCGCTTGTGGCGGGTTAGCTATGTGTAGCGGATCAGTTGTATGTGACACTTCAGTTAAGTGACGCGTTAGCTGTGTGAGCTGGGTCAACTGTGAGTGTAGCAAGTCAGATGTATCTTGAGGAAGTCAGCTGTATTTTGTAAGTCAGCGATGTTTTGTGGTAGGTTCACTATATGTGGCAAGCTAGATGAGTGGGATGGAATCAGCCGCGTATATGTATATGTAGCAAAGTTTGCTATGTGTGTACCGAGTCAGCTGTCTTTATGAGGAGCGATGTCAATTGGCCATGATCTAGGGCAAGGACCCGTCTTTCAACATATGTTGATGAATTACTATTTTTCTTGTGGTGTCAGCTCAATAACCACCTCCACCTACACTCTTATCTTTACTACATACTCATCTTCAGCAAAATCAGACCTGCCTTACATCATCATTATAGTGGATAGGATGCAAGAACTTAATATAATTTCATTCAAACTAAACCACTACCATATTACAGTATCAACATTGCCATAATGAATTATACTTGACCACCAGAACATATGTGTGCACCTGTGTGGTGCTGACCCTACCCATTCTCCTGACGTCATAACATATCATGCTCCTCCAGTGACTAGGTGAACCACATAGAGAAACCAGAGGACATGCTTGTTCAGACCACTTAACGTTTGCAGTTTTCTTACCACGGACTGATATTGGGTGGTTTCGGGCAACCTACTTTGTCAGCCAAACAATACTGATTAGCAGCTCGTATTTCGTACAGACCTTTGCAACGGACGCCTTGAATCTGTTCATGTTGCTGTGATAGAAGACCCGGCTTCGTTGCTGCATTGGTATCCAGTACATAGATCCCGCGATAAAAGTAGAAGGACTATCAGCGTTTGACGACCATAACTGGTTGGGGACCTCAGCTAGCTATTAGTGAGAATGGTTCTGTTCTATCATCGCCTGACCTTGGGCTCCATGTAAGCGACTGTGAAAGCAAAGAACACACAAAAAAAAGGGTCCGAACAACGAGTGCTGGTGGATTGCTTAGTTGTTTGGGTTTTAGGCTTATCAACTATCAGGGTCATTAAGGCCGTCAACGTAAGTTACATCCACCAACCGAAAAATCTTTAACACCTTCTTCAGGTGTTGAACATAATTCTAAGACCACACACACACTCTCACTATGCATGTGGCCCAACGAGCCGAGTGCTTGTGTTAAATGTTCTGGAGACGGTAGACTTGCCTTGTCAAAGACGAAGGATCTGCTTGGCTTCCTCGATTTAACTTATCATTTTCGGATAAAGAAAAACTTAACAGCCGGACAGAAAATAAGATCTTCAGGTGATACGGAAGGACGCCCTGAACATCATGCCAGTGAACGAACTGGCGGAGACTTATTTAGCGATTCGCTTCCCTGCTACTAGTTAGCGAGAAGCAAAAACAGGATGGAAATTCAGCAGCATCTAATCACGAAGGCTAAGAAAAGATACCTGATGGCGCATTATAAGAAAGGTACTTACTGCCAACGTCTGGCTAAGAGAGACTTGAAGACTGCAGAGTCATCCTTCATTGTCCACAGCCACTGACCAGGCAATATGCAAAAGAAAATGAAGGACTTATTTTTCGTATTTCTTTTCGTTGTGCAGAAAAAAAATTAAAGCTTTTATGTTATTTTTTGTCTGTTTGTCATTCCTTATTCAAGTAAACTGAGCACAAAAGAAGCCGACAGCAGTCTTAAATCTGCACGGACATACTCCAAAGTTCGGCCACAGTAATCACTTGGTAAACTAAAACTGTGAGGGTCTCTACTTAAAAATTACAATTTCTATGTTACCCGCCGTTTCCCGCGTCAGCGAGGTAGAGCCAGGAAACAGACGAAGAATGGCCCATCCACTCATATACACATACATATTTACATAAACGCTCATACACGCATATATACATGCATATACATATCAACATGCACACATATGCCTACATATACATACGCATACGCAGACATATACAAATATACATACACGAATAATCATACTTGCTTGCCCTCATCCATTCGTAGCGACACCCCGCCCCACAGGAAAACAACATCGCTACCTCCCACTTCAGTTAGAAAATTTCTTAGGAGTAAAGTCAGGGGTTGGTGAGAGGCTAAGAGCTAAGAAAAGAGTAACACTACGCTCGAAGCAAAAGTTGTGGGAGTGTGTGAAAAAGTGTAAGAGAGTAAATTCAAGACTAATGAGAATAGAACTAAAAGTTAATGGCGAGAGATGGGTGATCATTAGTGTTTATGCACCTGGCCATGAGAGGCAAGTGTCTTAGAACCAGCTACGTGAGTGTGTATTAGTAATGGGTGATTTGAATGCAAAGGTGAGAGTATGATTGGGGGGTATGGGATGCTCAGTATTATGAATGCAAATGGTGAACAGTTTGTGGAGTTGTGTGCTGTAAAAGAACTGGTGACTGGGAATACCTGTTTCAAAAAGAGGGATATACCTAAGTTTGCGTATGAGTGGGAGTGGTGGTCAGCTGGCATTATTGAATTTCTGCAAGGATATTGAATTTGTCTTACGTTTTCTTACGTGATACCAATCTACAGTACCTTACTAAGCCCCGCATATCATCAAAATCATCAGACAACGTCGAATAAATCACGTTTCTCAATATGCCGCGGCAAACATTTTCATGCACTATGTAGGTATTTGCCGAGAGCTAGCAAGGACCACAGGCTGTATATATCTACATGAAACATCAGACAGGATGAAATTATCTAACATCATTCGATCCAAAACTAAACTACCAACATATAACGTCGTCAACATTCCCATAATGAAGATTGCTCGACCACAACAACATATGTGGGCATCTGTGTGGTGCTGACCTTAGCTATTTCCCTGACCTCTCAAAATATGCACACCGCCACCCTTCCGTTCGAGGACCCCATTCCGCTAGCTTCCTTCGGTTCTGATAGGCTGATGTTTTTCCGTGTAGTAACTAAAACAGATCAAAGGATCTAGCTAGAGCAAAGATAATGCGTTTGCCCAATATACCCTTGTGTTACAACGACGTCAACTTAACGCATCGCTTCTGGGCATTGTTTTATGCATGTAATCCGTCCTCGACAAAATCCATTGCGATTTCCACGATGATTTCAGGTTCTAAACCAATGATACGTCCGTGTGTTAGTAATTTCCTGATCCGTACTGATTATAGATGGAGCTCAAGAAACGTGTTGAAATCACCTCTCATGTACTTTCGTACATCTGAGTACAAATCATTAGCATGTTCGAGGCCACTTTTATTACAGAGTACATCACGCTTTGTTTCTTTCTCTAATATTAATTCCTCATTTGGATGAACGGATGGGTTGACTGCTTACTGATTGCCGCGGACAAAATTCGGACGCATGGGGGTGGCCCCAAAAATGCCTTACGGTCATCATATAAGGAAGCTATTATATGACCAGGGCATTGGTTTTCGTATTCATGCACTGAATGACCCTGGAATGTGAAATAAATATCGGATGGTATATAAGGTTAATGTTCGTGAAAAGCAGCATCTCGTTGAATCTCATGATGGTGCAGGCAATAATCGATACATTCTCTGCTCTTTTCTTGTTTTTTTGCGTTTTTGAAAATGTCGAATGTACGATCCTCCAGATTGTCCGTGCAATACGTTGATCACTGTGATAGGATGACCCGGTTGGACTAGCGCCAGGTGGTCGGGATGTGATACGACGGATCCTAATACAATTAATCTCATATACTTGGGAAGAGAATTGAAGACAAACTCGAGAACAAAATCATAGCTTGTAACGCTAGGATATACGCACTGACGGACATGTTAGCTGATATGTCCATTCATGCACATATAAGCACAATTACTCCTACCGCGACATGCAAACATAAGGAAATTGAGTTACCTCACCAACAATCATCTGGTCACCAAGCATCTTTGACGCCTGTTATCACAGAGGGAGAGGTGGGGATGAGTTGAGGTGAAGGAGATGAGCACAAATAAGGGCCAGGAATACCGGTGGAGAGAGATGTAAGTGCAGAGAGATGGAGACGAGAAGATGGGCCTTACCAACCCAGAGACTTGGTCATCACCCCAGGTGCACGCTCAACCCTCAGGCAACGCGGATTTTGTAGTTATAACCCACGACACGTACAGTTAGGATTGGTAATTGAATCTTTAAGATGGTTGACCTCGGTTTTTACGTCTTCACTCTTCCACCACAGCCTGTCCTTCGGATAACTACCCTCGGGGTAAGAGGATGATACAAGCTTCATGTTTACGAGACGCTGAGGTTGTAGAAGTATAAACACAAAAGCTGAAACCACAAAAGAGGTAAGCAGGTACAGCAAGCACAGGGGGAAAAGGTCAGATAATCTATTTCTGGCTGAGTATAGTGGGAGCTGAAGTGAGCCACAGGGTGGATGAGGAGGCTGAGTTGTGGATGTACTGAGGAGTGTACGGAGAGAGGTAACTGTCTGTGAGAACAAGAGGAGGGGCATGTATGATGATGTAGTAGTCCCAACGGTGTTGTATGGATGTGAGGAGTAGACCATAGATAAAAAAGTAAGGAAGAGGGTGGATGTGCCGGAAATTTAACGCGTTAGGAAAGTATATGCTGTGAGGAGGGTTTATTGAGCAACAGATCATAAGAGTAAGAGAAAGGTGTGATAATAAGAAGAGGGTGTCTAATATAGAAGATAGTTTGATGAAATGGTTTGGACATACGAGAGGGGTGAGTGAGGAAAGGCTAGCTATGATATTATACGTTTTAGAAGTGGAAAGGACATGGAAAGGGAGAAGCCGATATGGAAATGGAAAATTGGATTGAAAGATGCTTTGAGTGACTAGGGTCTGATAATTCAGGAGAGCGTGAGGTGTAACAGAAAACAGAGGAAATTGGAGCGATGTGGTATACAGGGAGGCAAGAGTTATGGGACTGAATCGAGGTATATAGAGCGGTCTAAGGAAACCGCAGACATGCCTGTGGGTCTAGGCTCTGGTTTTGGTGCCCTAAACATGACACACCCCAGCATTTCTTATGAGGCGCAGAGCTATTTTGGCTATTTTCAGATCATGGCATTAAGTGGGGAAAAATGTTTGATGATATTTTAGTATACTGTTCATTGACACTATGTAGAAGATGTAACGATTGTGGATACTCTGGATGTCCTAGTGTTGCTTAGCCATGGGATACAAAGTCAGATACAAAAAGGAAAATCCTTGGAAAAATGTTTCGAGACACTTGTGTATCTAAAAGAGTCTCTGAGTTTATGTCAAAATACGCGAACAAGTTACAGGTCATCACGTTGCAGGATACCTTTGCACCTCCATGTTTACTGCAGAACCTAACAACTGCTGTTCCTTTTAATCTGACCCTCATCCTTGACGAAAATTCCAAAGCCATGCCACAATTCAGTATTCCTCACATTCCCTTGCAAATATCTTGGCGTATATCGGTCAGTTTAGATAATGCTGCCACTAACATTTATACATATACATTAGCCTAAACGGCTTGGGTAACTCAATGTCCCATCTAAAACCACCTCATTTACGATATATATATATAGTGCCATTGTACAAAGGCAAAGGGGATAAGAGTGAGTGCTCAAATTACAGAGGTATAAGTTTGTTGAGTATTCCTGGTAAATTATATGGGAGGGTATTGATTGAGAGGGTGAAGGCATGTACAGAGCATCAGATTGGGGAAGAGCAGTGCGGTTTCAGAAGTGGTAGAGGATGTGTGGATCAGGTGTTTGCTTTGAAGAATGTATGTGAGAAATACTTAGAAAAGCAAATGGATTTGTATGTAGCATTTATGGATCTGGAGAAGGCATATGATAGAGTTGATAGAGATGCTCTGTGGAAGGTATTAAGAATATATGGTGTGGGAGGCAAGTTGTTAGAAGCAGTGAAAAGTTTTTATCGAGGATGTAAGGCATGTGTACGTGTAGGAAGAGAGGAAAGTGATTGGTTCTCAGTGAATGTAGGTTTGCGGCAGGGGTGTGTGATGTCTCCATGGTTGTTTAATTTGTTTATGGATGGGGTTGTTAGGGAGGTAAATGCAAGAGTCCTGGAAAGAGGGGCAAGTATGAAGTCTGTTGGGGATGAGAGAGCTTGGGAAGTGAGTCAGTTGTTGTTCGCTGATGATACAGCGCTGGTGGCTGATTCATGTGAGAAACTGCAGAAGCTGGTGACTGAGTTTGGTAAAGTGTGTGGAAGAAGAAAGTTAAGAGTAAATGTGAATAAGAGCAAGGTTATTAGGTACAGTAGGGGTGAGGGTCAAGTCAATTGGGAGGTGAGTTTGAATGGAGAAAAACTGGAGGAAGTGAAGTGTTTTAGATATCTGGGAGTGGATCTGTCAGCGGATGGAACCATGGAAGCGGAAGTGGATCATAGGGTGGGGGAGGGGGCGAAAATTTTGGGAGCCTTGAAAAATGTGTGGAAGTCGAGAACATTATCTCGGAAAGCAAAAATGGGTATGTTTGAAGGAATAGTGGTTCCAACAATGTTGTATGGTTGCGAGGCGTGGGCTATGGATAGAGATGTGCGCAGGAGGATGGATGTGCTGGAAATGAGATGTTTGAGGACAATGTGTGGTGTGAGGTGGTTTGAGCGAGTGAGTAACGTAAGGGTAAGAGAGATGTGTGGAAATAAAAAGAGCGTGGTTGAGAGAGCAGAAGAGGGTGTTTTGAAATGGTTTGGGCACATGGAGAGAATGAGTGAGGAAAGATTGACCAAGAGGATATATGTGTCGGAGGTGGAGGGAACGAGGAGAAGAGGGAGACCAAATTGGAGGTGGAAAGATGGAGTGAAAAAGATTTTGTGTGATCGGGGCCTGAACATGCAGGAGGGTGAAAGGAGGGCAAGGAATAGAGTGAATTGGAGCGATGTGGTATACAGGGGTTGACGTGCTGTCAGTGGATTGAATCAAGGCATGTGAAGCGTCTGGGGTAAACCATGGAAAGCTGTGTAGGTATGTATATTTGCGTGTGTGGACGTATGTACATGTGTATGGGGGGGGGGTTGGGCCATTTCTTTCGTCTGTTTCCTTGCGCTACCTCGCAAACGCGGGAGACAGCGACAAAGTATAAAAAAAAAAAAAAAAAAAATATATATATATATATATATATATATATATATATATATATATATATATATATATTTACACTAGCCTTACCCTGGTACCCTATTTATCAACCAATTCGAAGGTGTTTATTCTTTTTAAGTATAATTTATACGACTCGATGCTATGCTGATAACATTCACTCTTTTTCAAGTCAACGTACATAAAGTGTAGATGTAATCACTCAAAAAAGAAAATAAAACACCCTGCAGGCCGTGATCATCTTCAGTATCTTATATTGTTCCTAGTATCATATGATCATCATAGCACCTGTGATGAGTGGTCATACTGGGTGTCCAAGGTGAGCCACCTACAACCTCCACAACTTCCAGGATCACATTAGCTATCATCTGCGTTTTCTTCAAATGAATATTAGCAGTAACCTCGAGTCTCTACTGTTCTGGTAAAGATAATGGGAAGATAATGAAATGAAGTCAAAGAGTGAGAAAGATATCTCTTGTGTCATGTTCTTAAAACATAGTGGTGGGGTTTTGATGTTAACTTTCCTAAAAAAGAAAAACTCGTACAGAGCGAAACACTCCGGTCATTAAAGAATACATACAACAAAGTGGCATTTCAAACCCGTCAATTTATATCATAAAAGCATTAACATGTTCTGGACAGAACTATGGACAAAAACAGTCAATGACATGTGCAGGATAGACAAACGGTTGGTACTCTCACTGCCTCGCGACGTGCACATCGTCCTTACAGCCAAGTGGTCAAGGCCTTCGATGATTTTATAAGGGTATTTCCCGTGCTGGATGCAGGTGTGCAGCAGAGCAGACAGCGATGCGCACAGCTTCTTTTTTCGTCTCCCATCGCTCGTTGCGTCCGTCTTGTCGAGGAAGAGACAGACGAGAGCGTTATGAGACAGATCAGGAAGAGCAGGTGTACTGGAAGGTTATGAGGCAACACAAGGCCCGACCGTGACATAAAGAGGGTTGTGAGGGATTGGTCGTTTTGCAGAAAGGTGAGTAAGAAAGAACCATTGGCTGCAGGACATTTTTACATATATAGGAAGTGGGCAGGTGATACGTCAGAGGTATTACTAGCTTGGTAATGCGTAAGTAAACGCGTACGACCTTAGCAGTTATGAGGAAGGTAGTGAGGTGATGGCTCTTGCACAAGGCGCACGCGAGATGACTAAATGCTCCTCATGGACTGGTTTGTTTGTGTCGTGTAAGGGTGTTGGATGCTATGGGAGCAAAGACATATGTTAGTTAGGAGAGCGAGGAGCTGGAAGAGGTGTTTTTAAGGTCTACGAGAGAGTGGTTATGATTTCATGAGTTTCCTAATTTATCAGGAGTTTATGGAATGAGAAACTGGAAGGCAATTCTAAGGTTGTAGGTAAACGAGTATGCGACACACGTTTGAAGAGTTCCAGGTGTTCCAGGTGGAACTTATCACAAGTACTGGAAGTTCTAGAAAAGAGTATGAAAAGGTCTATCTGTATGCTGGGAGCTCTTAGATAAATACGATGGTGCCAGACGAGTGAGGGGTTAGCGGGTGTGTGAGTTTGGTGGATCTCAGGGTTGATAAATGTGTGAAAGAACCGACTAAATTCAAGAGGGTTCGCCGCTGTGTCAAAAAGAAAAAAAAATGGTGAGCATTTTGGTTGGGATGAGGACGGGTATTTGAAAACTTATCAAGGATACAAGAAGCCGTTACAACAGGTTTAGAAAAATGTTATGAACATGTAAGATTGGAGGAAATGTGTATCAGTTGGTAAACTGCGCGTGCTGAAATAGTAAGTGTGACAGACGTTAGCAAGGGCGAGTTTTTGTTTGGCAGGTCGTGATAGGTTGGCACGTGTTTCATGAGTGATAGGAAAATGAAGTGTTGACAGATGCGAATAGGTGGCAGGTTAGAAATTTGTAAAGGGGCGAGAGTACGAAAGTTGTTTGTGAAGACTTGGCAAATGTAGATACAGTTGGTATTCGTAAGAGGTGGGAGGGGAAAGAGATGTATGAGTAGTTTTGAGGTGTATAAAAGGTAGGCATTTGTTGTAGATGTGAGGATGACTGCCGGAAGGTTGAGGGGATTGATAAGTGTATGTTCTGTTGCTATGACATTAAAGACGAGTCAGCGTGAATGATGAGTACGAAAGAGTTGTGCTTGAGGAGTTGAGACAAGCCACCACGGGTTTCATACTAACAGTTGTAAGGAAAAGCCTAAAGGTTAGCTACAGTAGAAATATACCATCCGTTAATCTATTTGGAAAAGCAGGCATGTACTAAGGGTTTCCATGATTACCGGGGAAATCGATGAAAACTTGAATCACTTCCAGAACTCTAAGAATACCTTTTCGCTTCTGTCCTTGCAACTCTGTCTCTTAAAGCCTTCTTAAAAGTCCACAGTAAGGCCGGGCCTTAATACAGATTTTTGTCCGAGACACATGAAGCCTCCAACATAAAGAAATAGTGAATTAGCTTCTGTAGCTAGGACACGGATCATAGAGATTTCACTATCTTCTGGAGGCTGCCAGTTAGCCCAGACAGTGAGATGTTCAGCATATTATTCACCGAGATTCATATCTGGGTAAATTTCACATCTAGATAAAAAAAAAACGTTAGTCTTTTAGATCAAGGCATCGATTGATGAATAACTGAGGTATGCTTAGAATGCTAATGGGTTGCTCATGATTACACTGGCTTTAATAGTCGAAAAAAATAAAGACGCAACATTGAGCAACGGCAGGATACAGGGATAAATGATGATTGATTCTTTGTGGGTAGGAAGACTATGCGATGATTATTGGTTATGAAAAAACATAACACAAGAGTCGACAAGAGTGGAGATGCAAGGTTGAAATGAAAAAGATTTTGACTGATCGGGATCTGAATATACAGGAAGGTAAGAAGCGGGCACGGGAATAAAATGAATTGGAATGATGTGGTATGCAGGGGTCGACGCTCTGTCAATAGATTGAACCAGGGCACTTAAAGGTGGCTAAGGGAAACCATGGAAATGTATATCGCGGCTGGTTGTGGACATGGAGCCGTTGTTTCGGTGCATTACGCGTGACAGCTACAGAATAGATGTGGGCGAATGCGAGCCTTACTATGTTCTGAGCGCTACCTTTCAAACATGGGAAACGGTGATCAAGAATGTTTTTATGTATATATATATATATATATATATATATATATATATATATATATATACATATATACATATACATATGAATATATGCACACATATATATATATATATATATATATATATATATATATATATATATATATATATATATATATATATATATATATATATCTAGCTTTCTCTGCCCGTGCCTTGCCCATGGTTCTCTTCCACCTATCCTCCTCACCTCCTCAACCTGTCTTACATACTATCACCCGGGAATAGCCTTCAGTCCCAGCTTCCCCTTCCTACGTAAGAGATTGTGAATTTAGTGTCTTGTGTAATTTCCTTTCACCTGAGGATGCCTAATGCATAGGTGAAACGTTGCATGCACTGATGAATAAATCGTGGAGAGTTATGGACTTGTCTTTGCTCGTTCTCGTGAAATGAGGAAAATTCTCATAGAAA
Organism: Panulirus ornatus; assembly: GCF_036320965.1. Lineage (NCBI taxonomy): Eukaryota > Metazoa > Arthropoda > Malacostraca > Decapoda > Palinuridae > Panulirus > Panulirus ornatus. The sequence goes on along the minus strand of NC_092241.1, from coordinate 33,752,005 downwards.
ATTTTATAAAAATGAGCAACTGCAAGACTGCAGTGGATTTTAATAAGATGCGGGAAAGTGCTTCCATTATGCACTTATATATATATATATATATATATATATATATATATATATATATATATATATATATATATATATATATATATATATATTTTTTTTTTTTTTTTTTTTTTCTTTTTTTTTTTTTTTTTGCCGCTGTCTCCCGCGTTTGCGAGGTAGCGCAAGGAAACAGACGAAAGAAATGGCCCAACCCACCCCCATACACATGTATATACATACGTCCACACACGCAAATATACATACCTACACAGCTTTCCATGATTTACCCCAGACGCTTCACATGCCTTGATTCAATCCACTGCCAGCACGTCAACCCCGGTATACCACATCGCTCCAAATCACTCTATTCCTTGCCCTCCTTTCACCCTCCTGCATGTTCAGGCCCCGATCACACAAAATCTTTTTCACTCCATCTTTCCACCTCCAATTTGGTCTCCCTCTTCTCCTCGTTCCCTCCACCTCCGACACATATATTCTCTTGGTCAATCTTTCCTCACTCATTCTCTCCATGTGCCAGAACCATTTCAAAACACCCTCTTCTGCTCTCTCAACCACGCTCTTTTTATTTCCACACATCTCTCTTACCCTTACGTTACTTACTCGATCAAACCACCTCACACCACATATTGTCCTCAAACATCTCATTTCCAGCACATCCATCCTCCTGCGCACAACTCTATCCATAGCCCACGCCTCGCAACCATACAACATTGTTGGAACCACTATTCCTTCAAACATACCCATTTTTGCTTTTCGAGATAATGTTCTCGACTTCCACACATTCTTCTAGGCTCCCAGAATTTTCGCCCCCTCCCCCACCCTATGATCCACTTCCGCTTCCATGGTTCCATCCGCTGCCAGATCCACTCCCAGATATCTAAAACACTTCACTTCCTCCAGTTTTTCTCCATTAAAACTCACCTCCCAATTGACTTGACCCTCAACCCTACTGTACCTAATATCCTTGCTCTTATTCACATTTACTCTTAACTTTCTTCTTTCAGACACTTTACCAAACTCAGTCCCCAGCTTCTGCAGTTTCTCACATGAATCAGCCACCAGCGCTGTATCATCAGCGAACAACAACTGACTCACTTCCCAAGCTCTCTCATCCCCAACAGACTTCATACTTGCCCGTCTTTCCAAAACTCTTGCATTCACCTCCCTAACAACCCCATCCATAAACAAATTAAACAACCATGGAGACATCACACACCCCTGCCGCAAACCTACATTCACTGAGAACCAATCACTTTCCTCTCTTCCTACACGTACACATGCCTTACATCCTCGATAAAAACTTTTCACTGCTTCTAACAACTTTCCTCCCACACCATATATTCTTAATACCTTCCACAGAGCATCTCTATCAACTCTATCATATGCCTTCTCCTGATCCATAAATGCTACATACAAATCCATTTGCTTTTCTAAGTATTTCTCACATACATTCTTCAAAGCAAACACCTGATCCACACATCCTCTACCACTTCTGAAACCACACTGCTCTTCCCCAATCTGATGCTCTGTACATGCCTTCACCCTCTCAATCAATATCCTCCCATATAATTTACCAGGAATACTCAACAAACTTATACCTCTGTAATTTGAGCACTCACTCTTATCCCCTTTGCCTTTGTACAATGGCACTATGCACGCATTCCGCCAATCCTCAGGCACCTCACCATGAGTCATACATACATTAAATAACCTTACCAACCAGTCAACAATACAGTCACCCTCTTTTTTAATAAATTCCACTGCAATACCATCCAAACCTGCTGCCTTGCCGGCTTTCATCTTCCGCAAAGCTTTTACTACCTCTTCTCTGTTTACCAAATCATTTTCCCTAACCCTCTCACTTTGCACACCACCTCGACCAAAACACCCTATATCTGCCACTCTATCATCAAACACATTCAACAAACCTTCAAAATACTCACTCCATCTCCTTCTCACATCACCACTACTTGTTATCACCTCCCCATTTGCGCCCTTCACTGAAGTTCCCATTTGCTCCCTTGTCTTACGCACTTTATTTACCTCCTTCCAGAACATCTTTTTATTCTCCCTAAAATTTAATGATACTCTCTCACCCCAACTCTCATTTGCCCTTTTTTTCACCTCTTGCACCTTTCTCTCGACCTCCTGTCTCTTTCTTTTATACATCTCCCACTCAATTTCATTTTTTCCCTGCAAAAATCGTCCAAATGCCTCTCTCTTCTCTTTCACTAATACTCTTACTTCTTCATCCCACCACTCACTACCCTTTCTAATCAACCCACCTCCCACTCTTCTCATGCCACAAGCATCTTTTGCACAATCCATATATATATATATATATATATATATATATATATATATATATATATATATATATATATATATATATATATATATCATCCCTGGGGATAGGGGATTAAGAATACTTCCCACGTATTCCCTGCGTGTCGTAGAAGGCGACTAAAAGGGGAGGGAGCGGGGGGCTGGAAATCCTCCCCTCTCGTTTTTTTTTTTTTTTTAATTTTCCAAAAGAAGGAACAGAGGGGGCCAGGTGAGGATATTCCGAAAAAGGCCCAGTCCTCTGTTCTTAACGCTACCTCGCTAATGCGGGAAATGGCGAATAGTTTGAAAAAAAATATATATATATATATATATATATATATATATATATATATATATATATATATATATATATATTTCTCCAGTCTCTAAACCGATTTTCTTTATCTCACTTTGTTTTTTATATACATCGCTACTTCCTTCTCTCCTATCTTTCCCTGCTCTGATTTTCAATGTTCCACCTCTTCCCATTTCCACATATCTCTATCCCTTTCCTACTCCTATACACCTCTTTCTCTTCTTTGCCCACCACTTCACACACTTCTCTTTATCCTCTGTTCTTCACCCACCTTCCTTACGTCAACCCTCTCTCCTCTCCCTCATAATCATTCCACATCTTGATTCATCCCTTCCCTTCCTTCCTCCCCTGTACGACCCAGATGGGTAGACTGATCACGTTCTTGGAGCAACATGGAAGCCGTTGGCCGCATCTGACTAACGCCTGGAGTCTGCGGTATTTCATGTGCGGCTGCGGTCATTCTCAGAGTTCTGGGACGAAATTTGTCGTCATGAGGAAAGATGCTGGAGGGGACTGGCTGACACTGGTCTACCGGGAAACAGAGAGAGAGAGAGAGAGAGAGAGAGAGAGAGAGAGAGAGAGAGAGAGAGAGAGAGAATAAGAGGGATAAAGAGAGAGAAAGGAGAAAGAGATTGAGCGAAAGACATTCATCTTTTATACAATCGGTGAAATCTACGCTCATTCATTCCACCATCATTCTGACACTGCAATACGTACACTCAGAGATCGCCTTTAACAGCGATTGCCAATACCCGAGGTTGTTTAGCACAATCTTGTATCAATCAGCATCGCTCCAGACTTCGCCATATCATTCGGACACAGCGAGACTTGCTGGGTGTTCTGTGGTTTTTCCACCAGCCTCCCTGAGAGAGAATGATGACCAAGACATGTCTGGCTGATACAAAGGGAATGTTCCGCGTGTCTGACCAGCAGGTCTGTATCAGATCCCTGCGTCATGCGACAGATACAGATTAAATTCTGATAAGGTGGAAAAGCACCTCGTATTACGTCAAACTGGTGCAGTAACGCCAAATGCGACACAACTTGCGATAAGTGCCATAGGTGTCATGTATATGAAGATGTTACACGTCATCAGTGTCAAATCCTAGGGGCTCTGTTGCCTCTTGAATATCTCGTGGTGAGACGCGGACCATCGGTGTCACAGCCATGTGTCACTGGCTCGCATTCTCCGACTCGTATCGAGGATACATATCTGAGAGACATTACCCCCATGCCATCGGCCTCTGAGCTGCAACACATGTACATATTATTATCCATCAGGGGAACTGCGTTGTCATAAACACCCAGTGTCATCTAGTACAACAAAAGTCATCAGTGCAGAATCTGATACAAAGATGTAGAGATCAGGTTCTGTTACCGATGCTTAGCATTGGTCTGGAATGCAATGAAAAGATCTAGAAAGAGTTGGATAAACTAGTTCCATCAATGATTTGCTAAACGACAACTTTTCAGTATTCAGAACAAAGGTTCCAGAGAAGCATCTAAGACAGAAAAATATGGAGACATCTGTCCTTATAAATACCAAGATAGTTAAATCGCAACAATCACGGTGTTCATTGATATACATCTGTTAAAGTCATTCAATCTGGTGCTAAATGCGTGTCACAACATACAGTACCTAAGAAAGTATCCTGTTAGTTTTGCAAGTTACTTTGCTATTGTGTACATGCGATATCAGCTTGTCACCATCCCTATCATGAACCATCACCTACAGTTATCATGAAACTTTAAGCTAGAAGTTATAGTGATGATAGATTATTGAAAAGCAGAATGCTTTTAGGTACAAACGACTTTTTGTATCTGTCAGTGCGCAGCTTGGGCAGAGCTAGCCTTCTACCAGATTTAAGATACGTGTAACAATTATGTAACGGATGCGTTACATCTTTCATCATTCTGTCTACTTGTTTCATTGTACCTTTTTGATACAGCTTATTCAGTGATGTGGTCTCTGCACCTAGTTTTCTTGCTTTCTTAATAATCCTTCCCAACTTCTTTTTATCTTTGCACGTAAGTTTTCCATACCAGGCAGTGATTGAAAAATTTATAACTGATTCTAAAATTGTTTTATAAAATAGGCTAATGACCATTTTATCTACATGTAGGTTATGCAAGATACGTACAAAGTGTAATCTTTGGTTACATTTCCTTGACACCATATCTGTATTAACACTTCCCTTCAACTGGTCATCAATCATAAAGCCCAAATACTTATACTGGTTTACTCTTTCTACGTTTTCTTCCTCAATTGTTAATAGGTCTGGTACGTGTTTATTTTTAGTTCTGAAATCAAATATCATCTCTTTCGTTTTCTTTACATTAAGCTCCAAAAAATTTTGTTTACTCCAGTCAACGAATTTTTTAACTTGAGTTAAATAGCCTTCATAATTATTATTTACAATTTTTCCTAAGATAACTGTATCGTCAGCATATTTTATAATAGTACAATCATCAATTTCACTTCTACAATCATCTGTATACAAGGTGAAAAGAGCTGGGGACAATACACAACCTTGGGGGGCTCCTGTGTTGGTGACTATCACATTGGACTTAACATTATTTACATTGGTATATTGGGGTCTCTGGGTTAATAAGCTAAAAATCCATATTAAGATATTTCTATTTACACCCAATTCTAGCATTTTATTGAGCAAAATATGAGGTTGCATTGTATTAAATGCTGAACTAAAATCAATGTATAGTGCTCTAATTTGTGATTTGGGCTTATCTAAATGCTTATTAATATCATTTAATAGTACAAGTGTTGCATCCTGTACACTCCTATTATTACAATAAGCAAATTGCATAGGGTCTTTTAAATCATTTGTTTTTTCACAGATATAGTTTTTCACAATGCTTTCTAAACATTTCATAATATTAGATGTTAGTACTACAGGTCTGAAGTCTTTGTGATCTTTTGGGTGATTAATTTTTGCAATAGGTTTCACTTCAGATTCTTTCCATTTATAAGGCACCACTCCCTGATCCAGCGAGTCCTGAAATAATGTGGTCAGTACGGGTGTCAATTGTTTTGCACAGCATTTAAGTACCCTAGCAGGTATCCCGTCTGGCCCTGTAGCTTTACCTGCCCGAATATTCTGCAGGGACTTCTGTATGTCTTCTTGCCTAATTATAATTCTTTCATCATTGTTGACATTATGCTGACTAAAAACCGTTCGTTAAATGCGCCCAAAAGATGTTGTCACAACATTTTTCCAAGTGTAAAGGTAAAATAACAAAGTGCTCATTTGTTCTTAACACACAGATAAACCGACAGATAACATTTCTTTGTTTGCGGGATAATTGCTTCATTCAAAATGCATTGCCACACTATATCATCCGTGCTCTTCCTCAGTGTACGTTTCGACCGCTGAAATTTCGTCTTTATCTTTCCTTTTCTTACCTAAGGCTTCACATCAGTCGCCCATACAACTTCAATAATGCTACGTCGTCAAAAATCGTAAATATTAAAGATTTATGGTGGTCCTTTTACCCATCTTTTCATGACACAAAGAACTGTGAGCAGTAAGGGTATAATGTGTATTTCTAACATCCTGAGAAACTTCTAAGAACTAGGCTTCCTTTTGTATCTTTCTGAGTAAATCATTTTCCTAAGTCGTCCAAACTCGGTCCCCTGTACTAACGCTTTGATATGTGTTAGCGTTCTCGACATACGCGGTCAAAATGATGAGAAAGTTATGCACCAGACGCGAAGCTACAATGCGGGTAGCCAGTCGTTGTGGGATATTTACACCGAGTTGAAAACCCATACTGGAATTCTTGGATGGTAGTGCCATTTGCTGGATAGCATCGTAGCGATGCATGTAAACAAGGCGGTGTTGGCGTGGTAGTGAAGACATGACTACAGACTGTGGTGAGGTTGTAGAATGTAGGGCTGGGCACGACTGTGGGGCAGGTCGTGAAAAATTAGGTGCTGTTTTGTGATCGTGGTCATGAGGGTTGGTTGCAGATCCTAGTGATGGAAAACGTGTCCTTGGGGCAGTTCAAGATGTTGAAGTTGGAGGAGAAACTCTAGCTGTGTTAGTGGTAGTAGTAGTAAGGTCCAACTTAAGTTGTTTCTCGAGGCTATGATTCATAAATGTATGCTAAGGCTGGTCAGGGAGTGGGTTGTGGTAGTTATCAGGTAACAGTGGTTTACCGATGTTATGAGAGTGGTAGTGGAGACTACACAGAGTTGTGTTTGGTGGACAGAAAATCCATCTGGGTTTTCGGTGTCGGCAGCGAGGGATGATACCAGATCACGGTGGTGGCCGGGTGATCGGCCGTCCTTGATGCCGCGGGGTCAAGTCTCGTCGCTGGCCCAGGGCGGGCAAGGTGAGCAAGGTCGCTGGCTCACACGGATGTAAAGGTGCAAGCAAGAAATGGACTGCTCTGCTCTCGGCGAATATTCATCTGAAATGATGCTTGATATTTTTACCTTCATTATGACATACATTTCGTCCATGATCTCATTTTTAACTAGTTTTTACACACTCATAATAAATAAATGATTCATGAAGGAAGGAAATATTATCCATTATTTTCAATTTCTTTAGTCAAAGGCAATTATAGTTGCATATGAATATATCTTCTGTAACGCCGGTACAAATATTCCGAATACAGTAAAATAAACGTTAATTGGACCTAACTGGATTCGGTGCATTTCTTACACTAATTAAAAGTAATTTATACCACTGCCGCGTGATTTGCAGCCTAAACTTTTATCTTACGAATATAAACAAGTGATGGTGGAAAGGACATGAATATGAAAGATATGGGGTAATCAATATAAAAGTAAGTGAAACTCATGTATATATCAACAGAACCTGGCGAAACTTCACCTAACTTCCTCCAGTAGCCGAGATTTATCTTGATTTTCGGTATTATAGTCGAAATATGTTAGGCACATCCAGAAATGAACCTCACACCAATTTGTAAAATGTGTTAACGAGCAGACGACACACAGTCTCCCAACAAGTAGTCATTCCACGCCATCCCCAGCAGCTGGCTTTAACAACCATGGCTTTTTTCTACAATAAAATCCTACTACAATGTAGCCTTCCCAGCGTATCACTTGTTCATTATTATACGATATAAAAGGAAGTAGACCTAAATCCTGCAAGGGCAGTTTAAATCACTTCTACAAAGTCTAACGGATGTATTGATACCAGTTTTGTTCAGTTCCATTAAGGAATAGGTTGGCGGCGTTAAACTGATTTTCTAACCTAGAGTAGCGTAAGGAAGAGTGTCCACCGTTGACATGTATTGCTGCTACAAATAAACTGTCTCAACCCGTCATCACTCGCTGCCGAGATGGTTTTGGCCTGGTTGAAGATGTAGGTCACGGTGAATCTCGATATGCTGCCCTTCGCTGATCATGGGGACTCTCTTGGCCGGGAAGAGGATGGCAGGCCAAGGTCTCTGAGCGGTCTTACTAAGTAGCCTGCCATAACCTGCAAAGAAAGGCCGGTTTGAGGAGAGGACGGCAAGATGATATAAGTTTCTAAATAAGATGGCCATCCACCCGCATAGGCTGTAGGGAGGGAGTGCCCTTGCTCGAGAGAGTGATCAGACACGCTGGTCACACTCATGCATCAGTAACACCCGGGCGTTATTCTAACCGGGGAAAGACAGCAGCTGAGGAATTCAGTGAGGTTGCAGTCCATACAAGGGCAGTGATAACAACAGGGTCTACCAGCAGGCCAGGAAATCCCTGGAAGTGGGTCGGATAAGACGGCAGGTTAGGAAGGAAGTCCCCACATGTGGTGCAGGCTGCACGGCCCCATCATTAACTGCAGGAACTCTCCCGGCCAGTATGGAGGACGGCAGACCAGGAAGTCCACGGTCTACAGAGAGAGGAAGTTCGTAAGACATGAGAATTTGTGGAAGAGTATGATGCTTTAGGTCACCAACACCATCATTTTCCCAGCTATACTACCTGGCCTCTAATTTTCTTACCGCACCACAATTGTGTCTCAGCGGCCAGTTCTTACCACTGTTAATAAGAGAACTTTGTTGATGGAGCTGCTGTAATATGGGGATTATCTCCGACTAGTTACGGAGAGTGTCAAGGTTCTGAGTAACGCACAATAAAATCCGCATGTAGAAGCAACCTCCGGAACGAGATGTTAGCCTCTTTTATAATATAAGAGAGTAATTGCTGCTCAATTCTTGACACTAGAATAAAACCACTTTAATCTTCCAGCAGTTATTTACACTTGCCGGTAATTTTCTAAGTTGGAAAGGTAGGCCCCCAGATGCCCTCTTCCTTGCCATGATCTGCTGATTCAGGTAAAATTCGTAGAATTTTTTTCGCTTCCTCGGAAAGTTACGACAGAGAGAGTTGAACACATGCTCTGAATCAGTACAGAGTTCGTTTGATATGAAAGGAAGAAAGCAACGTAGTTTTTAACTTTTGGGGTGAGTGAAAATGATGAACATATGGTTAGATGCAGTCGTATCACTGGTAATCTTTTGCCCAGGCAAGAAATGCGTAAGAACTATGTTGGAAGAATGTTTCTCTTATGCACAACCATGTTTCCACTTGACGTACTGCTTGTTTTTACAGACGTGAATATTTCATTAAGAGAAAAAGAAAATGGATTTTCACCTCTTCGAGTTAAAATCTGCAGCAGACAGTACTTACCATTAAACATAACTTTTTTTTTTAACAGTTTTACTACTTCATGTCTTGCGGTAAAAACGTAAGATTTACATAAATCCATCCCATTATGTTGAAATACATCAGCAACTGAAACACTAAGGTATTCTCTGAGGGTCTTCACCTCTTGAGCTCAAGCGCCCTCACAGAACGGCAAATTATTGGCTCTACTAAGACGCAAGATGTGGAAATAGTTAGGGGGCGGAAAAGGTCACGCATTATTCAGTGGTGTTGAAGAGCTGGAATGGTGTGAGGGGCCATACCATGGCTGCCAGACGGTAGGTAAGATCACCAAAGCAGATTTTTTGTTTGATAGCGTTACTTCATCCGCCCATCCATTGGCTCTGTTCACAACTTGCGCTGGATTTTATTAGAGTATTTTCATTGGATTATAATCTAGGGGAGAACAGGAGGATAATTAAGAGAAGATAACAATGTTTTATCGTTAAACTCTGCTGATTTCCTTTATCCAAACTAAATATAATCTAAGATTAACATCCTAATTCTCCCAAACATCGGAGAGGTGAGGAATTTCGAAATATCTCTATACATGGAGAGCCACATAAACCACAGTAGTGAGGTTGACAGTGAAAAAAGATAATACTCAGTAGAAATGGCTTTCCAATCTATGGCAGTGAAAACGTGCGAGTTCGCAGGGGGTTTCACCAGTGATAAATGTGAAGCTTGATGTAAGCTTGATGATGTATAAAAGCCCATAGTACTGATGAGAGATAACAGTAGAAGCTGACACCCACAAGGCACATTGGTAAAATCCATAAAGGTGGCCAAGGAGGGTCAGTAATACACGGCAGGGAAACGTACGTACATCGGTCAAGAGCAAAGTTCAGCTGGGTATGAGACTTGGTGGATGATCAGAGATGGTTTGATCGCGACACAGGATTTATATGTATTAAGACATGACAAAACAGGCGGTGGCAACCATATGAACAGAAGAAAATTTAAACCCAACAACCGGCAAATCATATGGAACTGAGATTCATCGCGTTGGATTCTCATTTTTTTTTCTTTCTCCTATTGATGCATATGACTATAATCATCGTTCTTTACGTGTTCCAATACTTCGATTCTACGGCTGGTGTTGGTGTAATGAGACGAGTCAAGACTGACTGACAACAGTAGTGACTCGGCTAGATTAAGATCGAAGAAGAAGAAACGTCAGGTACGAGGTCCCTCTCATGAGCCACTGTATGCTGCAGGTGTGTGTGTGTGTGGCAGGCTGTACGGCCTGTTGGAGCCGTGCCGACGTCACATCATCAGTCACGGATGTCGCGGTGGGAGGAGGAGGAGGAGGAGGAGGAGGAGGGTGGAGATAAACGGTGGGAGGGGGATGAGGAGGTTGGGGGATGAAATTACAACGGTACGGATCCCCTCACGTTAGCACCTGGAAGACTCCGGCAACGTCATCGCCGCAACCTTCCTCAGAAGCCACCGTTATTCCTCAACGTCCCGTTGTGCTTGAGCGTCAGCTAAATCCAGATGTTCGTTCCCCTTTTTTGAACTTACGAAATACATCACAGACTAAAGAACTGAACAGTGGTTATCGTCGTTCGCTGGAGGAGGAGGTAATCTAGCAACATGGGTGTCAGTTGAAGTGTGCGGTGAGTGTGACGGGTCGCGGGTGTTGGAGGCCTGGGCGGGACACGGGGGCGGTGCGGACGAGGCGAAGGAGGCGGTCCGAGCAGCATACTCCAGTGTGGCTCTGGGGACCCACTCTCTTCACACAGTTGCGTGGCAGCCACTTGCTCGGTCAGTTGCCCGTTACGGTTGCACTTGCAGCCTCCAACAGACCCTAGTCTATCCGTATCCCATCGTCTCATTTCTTATTAGACAGCTGAGCACTGCCAAGACCCAACCAGTGGATTCCCTCCTCACTCACAGGGAACTGAATGTAATACCCTAAGGACACATTGATACGTGGAATCTCAAAAACAAGATAAAAAACAAAGTGTTTGGGTTTTTAATCCAGAAAATAGTATTTGTCTGAACTTGAGCTTTTGTTGCAGTGCAGACGTGGTGTGCGAATCATTAGCAGTGAAAAGTCAGCAGCGTAGCAGTACCAAGTGACCGTGAACGATGCGGTGGCAGTGCTTGATCCTATACTGCAAGTGATTCATCGATGGACAAAAACTCGGATTATATATATATATATAGAAAATTTCTAGAAATATTTTCCCGTCGTATAGCCTCTGGTGGTGAAAATCTGCACATTCCGCCTTCCTCTCAAGCAAAACAGATTTATCTTGACTTTTGGGAAGAGAGGAGAACGCTATATGTGTATCCCGATGAGTATATTGCGTTTGTAACTCATCTGGTGGAAAGTTCGCCCAAAAGCGTTCAGTACGGTGATTTCAGCGCGTACCCCAGAGGTGGTCTCGGTTATATGACTCGCACGTGAGATGTTTAGACAGCTGAGTGCGTGGTCGTGTTAGAAATTCCTTCCTTTCGCCACACGCTATTCAAAATATTATCGCTTTCGTGTTACGTATTCTAACTTGAGAGTGTGATGTAGGAACTCCAAATTGTGAATTGTAGTCCAGCAGTTTATTTTCGTATTCAGAACAACTACAAGCCTTCAAGTAAAATATTCCTGACGCTGCTAAACCTCTACGATAAGTGATGCCTCGCTACAGCCACGTCATATAAAACACGCTGCAAGAAATCAGCAGATTCATAAGGATACGTCATTGGCCCACAGCGCTCTCGTCCTTCCACACCTGCCATATAAGGTAAGAACGCTCAGGAACCAGTACCGAGTCCATAAAACTCCATATTTGTTATCATGTTGACAGCTTTCTTACGAATAATCGAACACTCAGTGAAATCTCCCGTCATGTTGATATTCATAGTAGTGCAGTCTTGTATGCCTACAATCTGATAAGAATTATTTATGGCTCAGACCCCATCATCGCCTTTGCACAAATTATGCCCAGTTTGTACTATCGAAGATGCTCTTCTTTTCGACTGTTTTAGTAACTGATAATGAATATTTCATTTGAATATTACTACCACTGGAATGCTAAAAAGAATTTAGAATTGGCAAGACAAACGAGATGGACTTTTAAACGATGATAAGAAGACTAAATGAAAAAAAAAAAAATATAGCTGCTATGAGAGTTATCACAAGATCAACTGTAGCGGTGGCTAAGATTAGTCATGAGGACCCAGCAGTAGGCCCTGGAGGACGACGGTTGGGCAGGTCAGGAGAGAGGAGGAGGAGGAGGAGGAGGATGAAGGAGGATGCCCCTGATAAACTCTACGGGGAGTTTGTTCCGCTTCTTACCCACACGATGCAACAATGGTTGGTTGTCTGGAGGCCTATCAACAGCCGTCAACGTAAGCTACATCCTCCAACCGAAAAATCTTCAACACTTTCGTCAGGTGTTAAAGATAATTCTAAGACCACATGTTTACACTCTCACTATGCATGTGGCCCATGACTCGTCCGATCGTATTTCACTTAGAGTTAACGTGTCCTGCTGCACAAAACTGAGTGAAACTGATTCTGCATTTGTTTAGAAAAGTTCGTTCAAGATTAGAAAGTAGTTTTATCAAAGAAGATCGGGAGTGAATCCATTGATCGTGGTTAAGACAATTATAGTGTGGTAGCAGTGTAAGTGTTGTCACATTGATGTTATAACATCATAAATGAAGGTTCGTAATGCTGAAAAACACACGTGTATTATTTATGTCTAGGTGTTTCTCAGTAAAAGTAAAAAACTTTGGTATCAAATCATTTCCCATAATTGGGATACCTTTATTAATAGATGATGTAAACCTCAAATTAAGAAATGCATATCCAGCATTACATGTTATAGTAGCCAAAAACTTTGATGACTTGGTCAATACCTCATGCAGCAAATGATGAAGATTTGTGTAGCAAAATACCCTCACCCACATACACATTTAACTTTAGAGTCTATCTCGTTAATATTAACGTTACCTTCCCTGGGGCTTGTAGTTATCCTGTGACGTCCTGCCGGGGGCAACAACATTGTTGATCTGAGATTCATAATATCCAGAATGGTGTTCCTAAGATTACGTCCAGATTCCTGTGATTCCTTAGATAGTTTCAGCTGTGGTATCAGAGATAACCTTACCTGACCGAGCCTGCTGAACACGTGGCCATCGTCAGCTGGGGAGTCATGTCTCGCTAGACTAATGTCGTGCCTGGGTATAGGAAGCTCCAACTACAGCTTTATACGTACACTATATCCACTCATGTATCATAACAGCTTCCTAATACACTAATATTCATTTCATGTACTTGGTCCCTACTGAAACCTTGAAGAATGTAGCTCCTTTCGGTTCCCAAGTGAAGGGACAAAAATAAAATAGATGTGAGATGAAATTTTGCCTCTGATAAAAGTGAACTTACTATCCATAGGTCTAGGAAGATGTCGCGAGTAAATCAATCCTTTTGCTTTAGATACCTCGGTTCACGCCTCGTCACCTGGTACCAAAGAAAAACCACAGAGGAGAAAGGAGGCTTTCTTTGGATGGAGGCTATTTCTTCGAACCAGGTTTATTCACCCTATCACATGTTATGATGGAAGATTGGACAGGTCATAGGGATAAATTGATTCCTTTCATCCCCCACGGTCACTTGATATGTGCTTTGAAAATCAAATTTATACTTGTTTTAAAAACATAGACCTATCACTGGAATATTCTTATCTCGTTATATGTACGCCTCAAATATGACAAAGTTCCACATGCTGAAATGTAATGAACAAAGATATCATGGATATGTCACAAGATCAGAGATCATCAAAATATTTGGCTTTGATTACTAGATGGGTTAAACCTACGTTTTTGTGCAACTTAACCAACATACGTGAGTGAAAAAAAGCCGATCAAATCTTTTCCATATTTTTTTTATCACAACTCTTACAATAGTAGCAAGTACGTGCAAAATCAAATGATTTTTTGATAATGGTAATTCAAAATACATATGACATATTGACCTCTCATTTTATAGTATATCAAGAGATGAGTTATCGGATATGATGAAATAACATTTCATCCTTTTGTTCCATACCATCTGGAGAAATTATTAAAGAGCAGATCCTACGTAACTTACTGACGTGAATGTTTACCAAGCAACTTTCAGCTTCCCATGGTGCCGGATTTGGAAATGAAAAAAAGAAAGTGTAAGGCTTGCTTATGATAGCGAATAGCAAGACTCATCATAATGAAACCAAAAAAATAGAAGCAAATAATCAAGAGGAGACTCTGGCACCTCTAGTAAAGGAAAATTTTCATACCCCCATATCTGGGTCAGGGAGAGAGGCATGTATGAACTGCTCGCTACGAGTAAATGTAAACAATGTTTCTGAAGAACGTTGTTGAATGATCCTTACACCCGCTGACTATGGAAAGTAATCTTATTACTATAGCCACAAAGGAAGCAACAACTATTGTACAGAACGTGGAGGAATACGACAAATAATTGGTACATCAAGCAACACCAGCTGTGCAATGTTAGGTGCTACAAAGAGCGGGTTTTCGAGGCTGCGCATTCAGTAATATATCCAACAAGTTGAGGATACCTTCCTCCTACGTAGATTTTATAGAAGAAGAGATGACCATTGCCTTATATACAGTTTATCATTCATAAACATAGACCAGAACAGCATTACCGTAACTTATCAAATTACGGGTAAAGATCAAACCAAGACGTGTCAAGAAGAGCCAACAACGCCTCGAGGCTGTGTAGCGACGGTAACGGGAGGCGGGCGTCACGAACCTGATCACTCGCTTCGTCCTGGCTGTATTATTATTCTCAGTGACAGAGCAGTGACTGATGGCAAGTACCCTCTCAAAGTCTCTCTCGCCGATACTATAAGTCAGTAATGTATCTCCTCATAGAGACAAGACATTAGGGAAAAATTTCTCATTGTCTTGGTTTTACTTTTATCTATATTCCAGAAGAATGTTGCCTTATTGAAAGTTACTTTAGTACAGAAATAAGTTATCACCTGAATTTCAGATGTTTACCAAGTATCATTGTATTGCTTTTATGTAAGATGAATATAATTGGTAAATCGATTTATGAATAGCATTATTCCAATACTAATGGGAATATTAATCTTTATGGTATCTAATCCAATGATTTATTTTTCCTGGCAATAGTAATCTCTCTTCTTACAAAGAACTTTCGACCACAATTTGATAAAAGATATAGAAGGCTCTCTAACAAAGCTAAAGAGTATTTACTTATGCTGTGACTGACCCACTTACAGGAAGCTGTTCTCTCCTCCTCGTGCCTCCATCGCTCTAAGTCTTGTCTACCACAGTTCTCGTCTTTACCTGTAAGGCCTTTAACCCACAGTACCTACTCTTGCACTAGCGAGTATAATTTCCCTTAACTTTCTTATCTATCATCAAGTCTTGTCTCTCGAAGTCCTACGCCGTCCCTGTCTGGTAACCTCTACTCCCCCTGAATCTTTTTGCCGTATCCAAGAAGCTCTTGTCCTGTGAAGCATTCCAAGGATTTTTTCAGATTCTTTCATTTCCAAGGCTGTCTTGCCCTCAGGAGCGACGTTTTGCTGTCATCTGGAAATGCCTAGCACCAGCCTCATCCTTTGCTGCCATTACATACCCATAATTTACACCACGCAGCTCCCAGTTCCTACCACCAATTAGCCTTAACCCATGATATACCCTTCACATACACGCACACGCAAGCGCTCATTGATATCATGCTCTTGCGATTACATCCCATGCATACTGGCCATACTCTTACCCACCCACTCATTAGACTCTATCATCTATACCACACTCACCCCATCTATACCCCATCTACTCACCCTTGATTCACTCTAGCCCGTGTAGATGTGTCCAAGGTCATTTACATCTCCCCTTTTGTCATGCTATCTTTATCTTCAACACACTTACGCACCGACGTAGCAAAGGTCGAATAAAAACTTTCCACGTATTAATTCATCATCCGTCTCCCTGAACATGACTCGGATGAAAGGGACTTCCTTCATCAAACTACAAACCCTGAGCCAGTGACCGAGGCGTGTACGAGCCTGGACCCACCCTGATCCAGCATGAACCACTCCAACCCCACGGAGAAGGGCGGGTTAAGCCTCGGGGTAAGCATCAGTCCAGTGGTAGTATAGCTGTCAGTGAAGAATTACGGTGCTGTAACAGAATAATGCTCTCTGATGACTCCTGTAAGCAGTGATGCTTTTTGATTATGAAATTCATGTGGATTCCATGAAAATGACGATTATTTATTTTTTGTTAACTATGACGATTTAATGGAAGTCATGAAGCTTGATTTGTGTCCTCACATTACTGCTCAGTACTTGATGAGACGTGATGGTAAAACAGAGTTGCTGTCGCACTATCTGCCGCGTATACGTTGAGGAGAGGGAAATATTATTCTTGAATCTGTATGCAGTTCTGCTTTTGCAGTCCATTGCAAGCTTTCTATCTTCGACCACCCCTATCCCCCCCCTTCTCCCACCGCAGCGTGTACACACACACACACATACTGCAACATCTGAAGGGTATATAATAGGGCCTAATGAAGTCTTTGTGAAGAGTTAGATGAACATGTCGGGATGAAAAATATACTCGATAAGAGGACACACGACTCGCTAAGAAACACGTAGAAGTGCAAATATACAGTCTACCTTGTATGGGTAAAAACAATCGCGAAACGATAAAGATTATTTTGCAGTTATCCTACGGATGTGCTTTTCAGTCACACAGTTACACAGATATTGTAGAGTTCAAATTTGCAAATCACGCATCTTATTGGAACGTACCAATAACTTACTTGCTGTTTGCAGGAAGATGCATTCTCAGTCGTATATAGAAGATGAACATGCTGACAGGGGCACATAGGCACAACGCAAACTCACAATACATGCACACATTTCTCAGAAACGCATACATACACACAAACCCAAAACGCACTCGTATGCACACGAAAAACATACACACGCATACAAAACATGCTTATGAAGATGAATTATAAACACATACACACAAGACACATACACAGACAGATATACCCACACACACACACAAACAAATAACTATATGCGCACGCACACACACACACACACACACACACACACACACACACACACACACACCATTACCCAGTAATCACCCTGGCAGCTGGCCGCACCCTGAAGGAGCTCTGGTCAGGGACGCTACTTTCGTTAATAAATGATACCCACCGAAAGGAGAGGACGGTAAAGTGATCATTTGTAGTGGAAACACAGCATGGCTGAGCCAGAGGGCATCATCCTCGTCCACACGCCGGGGATAGGGAGGTGCATGGAAGGAAGTCGTTGTGAGGAGGAGAGAGGGAGTCGAAGAGGGAGGAAGGAGAGGTGGGTGTAACATGAAGAGGTAGAAAGGGAAGAATAGGGAAGATGGAGAAAGGAGTGGAAGGGGAATGCAAAGTGAGAGAGAGAGAGAGAGAGAGAGAGAGAGAGAGAGAGAGAGAGAGAGAGAGAGAGAGAGAGATGTTAAATGGAAAAGAAAATGGAAGTATATGGACATGGATGAAAGACACTGTAGAGAGAGTGTAAGGGCAGCAAGGGTGGAACTGAGAGAGAAAAGGGTGTTAGGAGGTAGACCAAATGGAATGAAACAAGGTCTGTAAGAGGGGCAGTGAGCAGGAAAGACGGAGGAGAAGGGTTGAACAAGACTGTGAGGTGACGCAGCAAGTGTTCAGGGACGGATGTACAATACACATAAATAAGCCTGACATATGTTCCTTCATATATTAAGTCGGTCATACACTGTATTGGACTGAAGTAACACCTGAATTTTCCAGAACGCTCACTTTGGCTCAGGTAAACATTTCAAAAAGAAAAAAAGATAGATGTGAAACGAGAGATCATAACGCTTGGGAAAACGTTACTGATATAGATAGATTTCATCGTTTGTAGTTATCTTTATCGGTGTTCCTTGTATTTGAAACTTTATGAAGGTAAGTAACGCACCCATTTTCGCCTTTCACGATAGTCACTACCGGAACAGTGTTAGGGAAACGGATCTTCGTAACGTTACTTAAGAATAGCATGTTACTTACCATCATATCATTGCTTGGACCGTTACAATCACCACGCCACCCAGTAAAACTTGACTTCTTACCCACACAGGGAAGTAAACCTTGTTTTTGCTTGGTGGCTGATATTACCATACGGCCAACTGAGCTATCGCACAACTTATTTACGAAAGATTATGGCATTCGTGTTGATACAAGATGAAATCTCTTGTACATGGAGAACCCGGGGTAGAAATGATAATAAGAACCTGTAGTGAAATTATATCCTGAGTGGAGATGAAAAACATAAAAGGAGCCTAAACTGCAGGCGAACCTTTCAACCTCTGAAAATCACCGCAAAGATTGTCCGTCTCTCCTGCCAGTGACAGGTATCATACTTCGTGTGTGTGTGTGTGTGTGTGTGTGTGTGTGCTATTGTCAATGATAGCCTATTCTCGGGTGTCCTATTACTGGCACAGGCTGTGTGTGTGTGTGTGTGTGTGCTATTGTCAATGATAGCCTATTCTCGGGTGTCCTATTACTGGCACAGGCTGTGTGTGTGTGTGTGTGTGTGTGTGTGTGTGTTTGTGTGTGTGTGTGCTCAGGATTACTGCCACTGGGTGTAGTAGGTCCTTAGGTGAGTGAGAGTGTTGTGCAAAATGAGATGAATCGCTTCATTCTAAATGATTTCATGGATCGTAATTCCCCTGTGCCCATAATACTTTTTTGTTGTTTTTCCTTTGCCATAAGAGAAGGAAAAGGGATTGATTAAGAATATCAACTTATATGATAGAATGTAGTGTATAGTAGCATCAAATTCTTTTTTTTTCTTTTTTGATAACTTTATTCCCCAGACTTCATCAGCCGAGGTATACCCTCTCATTAGAAAGAGGATCTTCTTTCCAAATCTTTACGAACTCTCCTCATCGATAACCTAGAATCAAGCCTTCTTTATATTGAGAGTCTTGTAGACGCTTATTTCACATGATAGAATGAGAATCTATATATATATATATCAACCCAAGAAAAAAGTGTTGTTCGACGGGATTTTCATAATCTCTACCTAGCACCCAAACCCGCCTTGGCTTCACTAGTGGCATGACGTCATGGTAGAATGTAGCTGCAGCGCGGATTGGCAAGGCTGAATAACTACCCCGGGAAGGTGTGCGTTATTCTGCAGATTTACCTCAATATTGTGAACGAATATAATACTCCTCTCTCTCTCTCTCTCTCTCTCTCTCTCTCTCTCTCTCTCTCTCTCTCTCTCTCTCTCTCTCTCTCTCACTCTCTTTCTCTCTCTCTAAATAGGGTACAACAGCACACGATGCATTATTATAAAATTCCCAGAAGGTGAGGGGTATCATTTAGATTTTGTGCCTGCAGAATAAAGGTTGAAATCACGCGAACAGACTAGACGAGGACAACTACTTTGTGTCTCTGTAGCCTCGGTTAATTCGGTATGTGAAATGTTGGGTTGTTATGTGGAGTCAGTTTCTCTAGTAATTAGTATCTAATAAAAGCATAACCTATTGTCCTCTTCATAGCAAATGAATGAAAACAGTTGGCCATGAGAACCAGCTGAAGTACCAGAGCAACAGGTCCTCAAGGTCATATTGCTCACTCATATGTAGCGCGCTAATCAGTTGTCTTGATAATGTCATGCTTTTCAGTTGGTATCAGTTGTCTTGGTGGTATCAGGATAGTCAGTTGGTATCAGTTGTCTTGATAGTATCAGGATAGTCAGTTGGTATCAGTTGTCTTGATGGTATCAGGATAGTCAGTTGGTATCAGTTGTCTTGATGGTATCAGGATAGTCAGTTGGTATCAGTTGTCTTGATGGTATCAGGATAGTCAGTTGGTATCAGTTGTCTTGATAGTATCAGGATAGTCAGTTGGTATCAGTTGTCTTGATGGTATCAGGATAGTCAGTTGGTATCAGTTGTCTTGATGGTATCAGGATAGTCAGTTGGTATCAGTTGTCTTGATGGTATCAGGATAGTCAGTTGGTATCAGTTGTCTTGATGGTATCAGGATAGTCAGTTGGTATCAGTTGTCTTGATGGTATCAGGATAGTCAGTTGGTATCAGTTGTCTTGATGGTATCAGGATAGTCAGTTGGTATCAGTTGTCTTGATGGTATCAGGATAGTCAGTTGGTATCAGTTGTCTTGATAGTATCAGGATAGTCAGTTGGTATCAGTTGTCTTGATAATGTGAGGAGAGTCAGCTGTTATCAGTTGTTGTGTTGATGTCATGCTACTCAGTTGTTATCAATTGTCTTGACAATGTCATGCCAGTTAGTTGTGAGCAGTTATGTTCATAACGTCATACCAGTCAGTTGTTAGCAGTTTTCTTGTTAATGTGCTAGGATTTTCGTACTATATTTGGCACTATATCTGCTTTTTCTCCACAGATCTGGATGATATGCCTAATCGTTACATATAAAATCGTTATACAAATGACTTCAACTTGAAACATAGGAAGTTTGGTGTTGTCACCTGGGCGAAATGATATTCTTTCTCGCTCGAACATCATTCCAACACTCTTCATGTACAAGGTCATACATCTAAGATTATGCTGTGTTTCATATCTTTTCCTATCAATAATCATTTACCTTCATACCTGGTAACTGTAAATGCTTCATTCAGGTATTGTAACATATTCAAATGTTTGTTGGAACATCAAAGCAATGAGAGAAATTTATTTTGATAAGTGTTTTACGAAGTTTACCTCCAGAACAACTTAAATTCAGTGACGACTGAATCTCTCGATGGATCAGCAAATTTCTTATCTATCTTTCCAACGTAATTAGATGTAACACTATGTGTTTCTTGTGGCGCAGACGCTTTCTTGATCTGATTCATTCTTTTTTTGCCTCGTGAATCTTATGCCAAATGATCGTCTGCAGTCTTATAATCCAAAGATGAATTTAGATTATGTAAAACAGTGGTTTTCTCGCATATAGAGGTCAGCCATAAGCCCACATGGTACATATAGTTTGTGATCCCTGTGGTATGAGATAAGCTCGTCCAATACGCATCAGATGATCTGGTCAGCAGGTCTCAGTGATTGTTCGATCCTGGTCACTTTCTTTATCGTTTTTCTTTGCATATTCTCAAAGCTCAAGTAACCCTTATGACTGAGGATATACAAATACGACTTTAGCACCTACAAAAAACATTTGCCTAATTCTTAAACAAGTGCACCAACTCCTTGTAAGGAGGATACTAATACGAAACGCAAAAACGTCCGAAGTCGAAACGTCTATCACGTAATTTTACTTTCAGATATCCCTCAATGTATTAGGCGTAGGATCTTGACATAATGATGTTCGAATGAGTCTTTGATAAGTGTGTAGACGAGACCTCTATTCAAAGCGCCATCCTCCTCCTCCTTAATCATCATCCGTCCATCACATCTTCCCCCTCAGCTCCTATCCTTGCAATACACTTCATTTCTGTGGCAGTTGACTTAACATATGCCAACTTTTCTTTTGCCAGAGAAATACGCAATCAAAACACTCATGAGTATTTCAACATGAAAGGGAAATGTTCAGTGTTTGTACATATCGAAGATTATTTGTATATGCCAGCAGCTCAGATGACATGCAGCAGCCCCTAACTGATATAAAATGATAATGCAAGCTGAGAAGGAGGTGGCTGCTGTACAAGGGTACAAACGAGTTAAATGAGTCCTCCATTTTCTTTTTCTTTTCTCACAGCAGTGATAGTCTACGAACCTTCACCCCATACTGAATCAAGTGTTGGCTACAGAATCATTCGTCTTGGAAATTTTCGTATTTTGGTGTCCATTGTCTGATGACTTGACTGGTGGCACTTATTTACATCACATGTCTTGAATGTATCAAGGATTTCTACAGGGATAACGTAGTGTAAATTTGCAAATAGTTTTCGCTTTACTGGCCCATCAACTTTGTTCGAGCTCTGGGTTGCCACTGATTGGTAGAAATGGTAAAAGGGAGATGATTTTACGGTCTGATCTCAACATTTGGAAAAAAAAATTCAGTGAGGGAGAAAAAAATAGAAAATCAAGTGTTCTTTTAAGCTGTCTCGCAGAAAATGTTTCGTGGTGCAAGATATGACTTGTGCATTCAGTAGAATCTCAAGAGGCGCAAGAAAATGATCTTCCATATAAAGGCAAGAAAATGAATTCATATCGAGACTGTTTCCACTGAAGCCAAATGAACTACGCTGTGTTAGTAATAGATGGGAAGAGCCATATTTTTTTTCTCTCTTTATATCCACGTTTGAACTAGATGGCAATAGTGTTAACGATATATTGCATTATTTGGGAAAACGTCGTATATATTGCACTCCTCTATTGTCGAAGGTGAGAAGTGGGGGAGTATTAATGATACGTTGCTCAGAAGGATCACCACATACCTCCGGCAGCATAACCCTGCCATTATAAACGTCTCCCACGTCTACATCAAGGCCTCACTCACCCAGGCCACCTCCTGATGATGCCTTCCACGAGACCATGTCAGCATGCCTCAGGGAAGATAACACTGATGAGTGAGGAGGTATCATAACGAATGGAAATACCGATTAGTAGGTGTTCGGTAGGGGATGGAGGGTCGGCAACATTAGCAGCTGTAACAGTGATGGACCAGTTGTTCACGTCAATTGTTCTTATCGCTGCTGCAAAAGGGAGTGTACTCATACATTACAGAGAACAACGATTGGTGGGAATTATGTTTCTCATCCTCTAAGTAGCGTCGGTAAGTCGGTTTCTATCCTGTAATCAACGAGATCTGTCGCTTTGATACCGAAGACTTACTGTTCATGAATAATGATCCCGTAGCGCTGAGAATGAGAGAGAGAGAGAGAGAGAGAGAGAGAGAGAGAGAGAGAGAGAGAGAGAGAGAGAGAGAGAGAGAGAGAGAACCAGCTCTTTCAAGGTTGACTAGGTTTTGTCGCCCCGTGTAATGAAGAATACCCGGAAAAATTAAAGGTGATTGACGATAGATAACTACAAAACTGGAGAAGGATAGAATGCTGAGTTTCCGTAAAAAACAAGAAAAATGGCAAGTCTCATTAAATGATGGATAAAGCAGATCCTGTTCTCTCTCCGCGGTTCAGATGCTCGACAGGAAAGGTTCATGATAACCTGGTGTCATCACTACGCCAGCCAGCCTTCAGTCGTCCCAGCGTACCACCACAGCATGTGTCGTAGTCAGGTTGATGGTGACCTGGGGATGTAGTGTTGATAACATTATTAACTCCAGCCTCTGGCCGTTAGCACTGAGCTGCAGAACAGGTGTGAGGGAGCTGGTAATTTGGGTCGTCGTACTAGTGACATTACTGCTCCAGCTTCGGGGTCATCCACGCCCAGCCACGCAGACAGACACACCACACGCCGTAACTGTGAGGGGGTTTCCAACGTGATGGTGGTGGCAACTGTGAGGGTTAGCCGAACAGTTGAATGAGTTAGAATACCATTGTCCTTGACACTTTGAGTGTGTCGCTTGGAATTATAGAGGATATCAGTTTTGTGTGAGATTGTATGACGAGGAGTATGTCGACTGACTGAATAGGACGTGAAACGTTGTCTGGGGCTGCGTTAGATAAAGGAAGATTGTACGTATCACTCCTCCCTCCTCCCTGTGTGATCACTCATTTAAAGATTTGTCACTGGTATAGGGATGGAAGGATCATCCTTTTCATATTGTGAATGTCTGCGTTTCGTGTTTATGAGTTACCAACAGAATATTGGTTACCAAGTCGTAAAAAGGGGCGAGAAGGATGATAGTAGAACGCAAATGACTTCAAGGAATAGTCAGGCTACAGTCTGCTACGTTATTTTGTATATCTCCCAGCTGTATTGTACTCAAGGCGGATTTGTAAATTCGTCATATACGCTTCTTTCGTTGCTTATAGTGAGAATCTTTGATAAAGCAAATTATATGGTTTGAATCCGAACAAACAGAACAAAACCTAATGTACCCATCACTGAAAAGGGTCCACTAGAGGATCAAATACTGTGCAAAAAGACACGTACCATAAATACAAGAGAAAAGAATCATGTGAACTGCAGCAATACTCACTATTACACTACTTATAACACAGGCGCACTCGTCTGATTCTTGTAAATAATTCTAGCGTCCAGCCCAGTCATTTAAGAGAATTACGCTCGGGGTCACTTTGTTTTTCCACTCTGGTTGAGGAACAGCTTTAAAGAAAAACTCGGCGTTGGAAGATATTCTTTTACTGGTGGCGGTAATTTTCCTAGTCGGTTGATAATGATTATAATCATCAAATACATAAATAACGATAATTCCTAAAGATCATCTCGTAGTTCCTGCAGGAGAGAGAGAGAGAGAGAGAGAGAGAGAGAGAGAGAGAGAGAGAGAGAGAGAGAGATTTACATATTTACGACAGAAACTTGTTTGGCGCAACACTGACGGCGCACACGAACACCTTCACTGCAGGAGTGTGATTGCTCATCTCATCGCCTCGACCCATGCACTGTCCAAGAGCTTCGGGTTAGATCTGGCTCATCGTAATATTACAGACTTGACAGTATGGGGGTGACCGAATACGATGACTAGAGGTCGAGGAGTCTAATTTTACTCAGACGAGCAGGACGTGAGGATAATTACATTCTAGCTGTATGAGATGTGAGGCGTTATGTTTTCATATCACTCCACTAAATTAAGTAATTACTTTGTGAGAACGAGATAATTATATGCACTCCTGCCATAATTGAACGAAAAAATTCATCTTGACGTGATATCATGAAAGGATTCTCTCCATTCATGCTCCTCTTGACGTTTAACAAGCGTTCCGGACATGGCCTTTCAGATTAAAGCCCTTGTGGTCTTTTCATAACTAGTGCTGGATGTTAACCTACATCATGACTCACAATGGCGTGAACAGACGTTCACATATATACCTAATCATTCTACGTTACGAAGGTCAATCAAGACTTAATTTGATCCTACAGGGCGCAGGAGTGTGCCTCACACTGATGGCTGCGTCAGACCCACCTGTGGTGCAGATGCTAATGATCCGTCAGTCTCAGAAGTGAGTCGGATCATTTTCGGCGAAAACACTTCCCTCTAAGGGATCAAGGGCGAGATTCATTCACTGATTACTAAATGCAGCTCAGAATGGCGTCGTAGTTGCTGGCATGATTGGCTGACAGAATGTAAAAGGTATCCTTTGCTGTGCTCGCTAGTTAAGATAATGTGTTGTGATGTATTTGTCCAGGGGCTTTATATCTTGCTGGAAAATATACTTACATCATATAATAGAATTGTATAAAAATCGTGACTACTCAGACCGTCCTTTGAGATGACGATGAAACTAAAACTAAGCCGAAGATGCTGGTCATTAGTTTGTTTCTTGGTCGGATGTCAGGGAGACAGCCTACGCAGGACAGCAGCCATTGTAAGCGGTATTATTTTTGTTGCTGGTAAGTAGCAGTTTTCAGTTTTTCTTTAGTGCGAAAAGAGGAGAGGATGAATAGAGTCGTCTCGCCTGACAACTCAATTTAGTAAGCGAATATTCATAAAGCGCTTCATTTGTCTGAGTTTTTGTTCCCCTCGTCACACTGGACTAAAGTGACACACACAAACTCAAAATAGGTAGCGGTCACCAGTGAAGTGCCGCAGGGTTCTGTGCTGAGTCCACAACTCTTCTTGATCTTCGTGAATGACTTGTCAGATGGTATAGGACCCTTATCTGAATATGTCTGCAGATGACACAGAGTTCACGAGGAGACTCAAAAGCCAGGAGGATTGTATCAACGTACAAAGGGACCAAAACAAACTCCAAGGTTGTACGATACATAGTCGATGATATTCAACCAGAGCAAACGTAAGTTAATGAAGATGGAACACAGTGAAAGAAGGACTCAATATGAATATTATCTTTGAGGAAATAGGTTGCAGGAATTGGTGTGTTAGAAGGCCTTAGGAGTTAAGATCATCCTATTGCCAGAATCCCACACCAGGAGAATAGTTAAGGAAGCAAACAGTCTGCTGGCAGTTATTATGGAAAAGGATGTATCAGTCCAACTGTTCACAGCCTACATGAGCCCATAACTAGAATGTGCTGTTTAGGTTTGGTCGCTGCATCAGGGGGAACAAAATAAGTGCGAGGGAGGGTCCAGAGGAGAGTAATAAAGATGGTACCGTAATTAAGAGAAGAGTGTTACAGGGATGGGGTAAGGATTGTGTCCACCATGGAAGAGAGAAGAGTTAGAGGTAACTAAAAACCACCCTTTGAGCAACCAGATACTATAAGACGAAATTAGATGAAGTTTGATAAAGATAATGTAAAGATACAATTCTATTTAGTTGAATTGTGGGTGAATGGAATAAACTGAATAAGTTGGTGGTAAATGCAGAGACCTTACATAAGCTTGGAAAGTTATGCTTTAGTCGAGATTGTACACCAGATGAAACCCCACGAGTGTAAAACTTCCTCCCCATGCAGTCCAAAATGGTAATTGAACACACACACACACACACACACACACACACACACACACACTATATATATATATATTATATGTGTGTGTGTGTATGTGTGTGTGTGTGAGTGTGTGAAGCGTCTGGGGTGGGCAATGGAAGGTTTTGTGGAGCCTGGATGTGGAGGAGGAGCTGTGGTTTCGGTGCATTGCACATGACCGCTGGAGAATGAGTGTGAACGAATGTGGCCTTTGTTGTCTTTTCCGAGTGCTACCTCCCGCGCGCGCAGGGGGGAGGGGGTGCCATTTCATGTGTGGCGGGGTGGTGACGAGAATGGATGAAGGCAGCAAGTATGAATATGTACATATCTGTATATATGTATATGTCTGTGTATGTATATGTATGTATACGTTGAAATGTATAAGTATGTTTATGTGCGTGTGTAGGCGTGTATGTATATACATGTGTATGTGGGTGAGTTGGGCTATACTTTTATCTGTCTCCTTGCGCTACCTAGCTAACGTGGGAGACAGCGACAAAGTATGATGAATATATATATATATATATATATATATATATATATATATATATATATATATATATATATATATATATATATATATATATATATATATTTATATATATTTATATATATATATATATATATATATATATATATATATATATATATATATATATATATATATATATATATATATATATATATATTGCAGTAGGTCACAGGGATGCGCATGATCTAATATTCGCTGATAACCAAGAGGATAAACGAAACACTGTAAGTCACGAGTACACTTTTGTGCAATCACATCATCAGAGGAGATACAAGAATGAGATAGAAGACTCAGTATGTGAGGGGAAGAGCTAAGACACCGTTGGTACACAAGTTCGTGGTTTGTGGTTTTCAGGTCTACATCATGCTGTCATAAGATTTATTATGTGTACAAGACAGGAAACGGTTTACAAATCTTTGCCTACGACAAAGCTAACCACATTATATAGAGCCTCTACTAATATCCAATGTACAATTCCTTCTATATTGTTTCAGTTTTCCTCGTGGTTATCAGCAAATACTAGATCACGCACATTACCGCGACCTACTGCAACATAATTCTTCTACTATTCTTTGTGTTTAACCAGTAATTGAAAATTATCAAGCATTCCTCCCCTTGCTTAATGATTTAATGGTTCATATCAAATTTACTATGGAAGTAGAAAATGAATGTATTATACCAATATTAGATTGATTAATCCATAGGGTTGAAAACATGTTTAAGTTTAGCATTTACAAAAAAACCACCAATGCTTGTTTTTATATGAATTTTCACTTAGCACAACATGATGGAACTAAACAATTATCATTCCTGTCGATTTTCCTTTAGGCATTACGTATAATGTAGCCCAGATAATATTGATGAGTTTGAGATAATATATTCGATTGGATCTAAGTTAAAGTATCCCCTGTTACCAGAAATCTCAGTTTTTCCATTGAACATATTTCCTTAGATTCCAGCCAACTCAGAGCCTTGAATGTGAATGTAGCCTTCTGCAGTGATAATACTATTGAAAACTTCTTGATCAAAAGCTCGCCAAAAAAAAAATCTGCAGGTTGTGTTTGCAGAATACTGTGTAAAAGCTGTATCATGTTTCATTTTGGTCAGAGTGGGAAGGATCTCTCCGTTAGACATGAGCAACATGAATATTGTTTAAGAACAGGGCTAGATTCAAAAGCTTTGTTTGATCATGTTAGAATTTATAACAAATGTATTAATTGGAATAGTGCTAATTCAATCATAACATGTAACTCCTTGATCAAGAGAAATATCAGTGAATCTTCTCTGATTAAAAACACAAAGGATTGTAGCAATAATGCCAGTGAAGTCTATATAAACTGGATTGCTTTGGTGTAGGCAAAAGTTTGTAAACCGTTTTCTGTCTTAACCATATGATTAATCTTATGACAGGCACGTTGCCAAACCTGAACACCACAAACTATAAGCACTTGTTTACCAACGGCGTCTTAGCTCCCCCTCCCTTATATACACGTATTCTGACAGATGAGTCAGTCTTCTATCTCGTTCCTTTATCTCCCCTGACGATGGATTATATGAAAGGACACTTGGGAAATATCGTGTTCCATTTTTTCTCGCGCGAGTATATATATATATATATATATATATATATATATATATATATATATATATATATATATATATATATATATATATTTTTTTTTTTTCTTTCAAACTATTCGCCATTTCCCGCGTTAGCGAGGTAGCGTTAAGAACAGAGGACTGGGCCTTTTGAGGGTATATCCTCACTTGGCCTCCTTCTCTGTTCCTTCTTTTGGAAAATTAAAAAAATAATGAGAGGGGAGGATTTCCAGCCCCACACTCCCTCCTCTTTTAGTCGCCTTCTACGACACGCAAGGAATACGTGGGAAGTATTCTTTCTCTCCTATTCCCAGGGATATATACTCGAGGTTGCCCGGGAAAATCTGGCATATTCACATTGGCTTTTAAGGCTAATGTGCGGTAGCATAGATCCTTACACAGATTGCGGTGTAACCACAGCCCAAATTTGGGGCTCCTAGCTGTTCCGGCTCAGTTGTAAAAAGCTAACAAATTAACGCACCAACAGGTCTTACCAGGCTCTTCATAAGGTCCTAT
This sequence comes from Panulirus ornatus, assembly GCF_036320965.1. Lineage (NCBI taxonomy): Eukaryota > Metazoa > Arthropoda > Malacostraca > Decapoda > Palinuridae > Panulirus > Panulirus ornatus. The sequence continues at coordinate 33,722,463 of NC_092241.1, read as the reverse complement.
ACGGGTGTGCCTTAAATCTCTTGCACTTTCTACCGAGATCTTCCAAAGTTCCTCATCGGATCTTCCTCAGATCTTCCTAAGATCATCCCCAGTTCTTCTAAAGTCTTCTCAAGATTCTCAGTAGGTCTTCTCTAAGTCTTCCCAAGGTTTTCTCCGGGTCCTTCCGAAGTCTTCGCGAGTTCCTCCAACATACCTTCGGCAGTTCCTCAAGTCTTTCTCAGGTCCACCCATGTCCTATTCTTGTCTCCCTAAGGTCTTCCCTGCGTCTTCCCTAGTTCGTCATCAAGTCATCCACAGGTCTTTCTCAGACTCTAAGTTCTGCTTAGCTCTAACAAGGGCCTTCCTTAGGTCTTCACCAGATTTTCCTCAAGTCTTTCCTATGTCTTTCCCAAGACTTTCACAGTTCCTCTTCAGGTCTTTCCAGATCTTTTCTAGGTGCTTTCCAGGTCTTTTCCAGGTATGTCTTATACGTTACGCTATGTACAAAATACAGTATAGCACAACCTAGCCGAAGGTGACTTTTCACTTGCAGTGTAACCAAAAGTTTGCGGATTCCGGTAATATATATATATATATATATATATATATTATATATATATATATATATATATATATATATATATATATATATATATATATATATATATAAAAGCAGCAAATATGAATGTCTGTGTATGTAATGTATGTATACGTTGAAATGTATAGGTATATATATGTGCGTGTGTGAGACAGCGACTTATATATATATTTTTTTTTTTTTTTTTTTTTTTTTTTATACTTTGTCGCTGTCTCCCGCGTTTGCGTGGTAGCGCAAGGAAACAGACGAAAGAAATGGCCCAACCCCCCCCCCCCCCATATACATGTACATACACACGTCCACACACGCAAATATACATACCTACACAGCTTTCCATGGTTTACCCCAGACGCTTCACATGCCTTGCTTCAATCCACTGACAGCACGTCAACCCCTGTATACCACATGACTCCAATTCACTCTATTTCTTGCCCTCCTTTCACCCTCCTGCATGTTCAGGCCCCGATCACACAAAATCTTTTTCACTCCATCTTTCCACCTCCAATTTGGTCTCCCTCTTCTCCTCGTTCCCTCCACCTCCGACACATATATCCTCTTGGTCAATCTCTCCTCACTCATTCTCTCCATGTGCCCAAACCATTTCAAAACACCCTCTTCTGCTCTCTCAACCACGCTCTTTTTATTTCCACACATCTCTCTTACCCTTACGTTACTTACTCGCTCAAACCACCTCACACCACACATTGTCCTCAAACATCTCATTTCCAGCACATCCATCCTCCTGCGCACACCTCTATCCATAGCCCACGCCTCGCAACCATACAGCATTGTTGGAACCACTATTCCCTCAAACATACCCATTTTTGCTTTCCGAGATAATGTTCTCGACTTCCACACATTTTTCAAGGCTCCCAAAATTTTCGCCCCCTCCCCCACCCTATGATCCACTTCCGCTTCCATGGTTCCATCCGCTGACAGATCCACTCCCAGATATCTAAAACACTTCACTTCCTCCAGTTTTTCTCCATTCAAACTCACCTCCCAATTGACTTGACCCTCACCCCTACTGTACCTAATAACCTTGCTCTTATTCACATTTACTCTCAACTTTCTTCTTCCACACACTTTACCAAACTCAGTCACCAGCTTCTGCAGTTTCTCACATGAATCAGCCACCAGCGCTGTATCATCAGCGAACAACAATTGACTCACTTCCCAAGCTCTCTCATCCCCAACAGACTTCATACTTGCCCCTCTTTCCAGGACTCTTGCATTTACCTCCTTTACAACCCCATCCATAAACAAATTAAACAACCATGGAGACATCACACACCCCTGCCGCAAACCTACATTCACTGAGAACCAATCACTTTCCTCTCTTCCTACACGTACACATGCCTTACATCCTCGATAAAAACTTTTCACTGCTTCTAACAACTTGCCTCCCACACCATATATTCTTAATACCTTCCACAGAGCATCTCTATCAACTCTATCATATGCCTTCTCCAGATCCATAAATGCTACATACAAATCCCTTTGCTTTTCTAAGTATTTCTCACATACATTCTTCAAAGCAAACACCTGATCCACACATCCTCTACCACTTCTGAAACCGCACTGCTCTTCCCCAATCTGATGCTCTGTACATGCCTTCACCCTCTCAATCAATACCCTCCCATATAATTTACCAGGAATACTCAACAAACTTATACCTCTGTAATTTGAGCACTCACTCTTATCCCCTTTGCCTTTGTACAATGGCACTATGCACGCATTCCGCCAATCCTCAGGCACCTCACCATGAGTCATACATACATTAAATAACCTTACCAACCAGTCAACAATACAGTCACCCCCTTTCTTAATAAATTCCACTGCAATACCATCCAAACCTGCTGCCTTGCCGGCTTTCATCTTCCGCAAAGCTTTTACTACCTCTTCTCTGTTTACCAAATCATTTTCCCTAACCCTCTCACTTTGCACACCACCTCGACCAAAACACCCTATATCTGCCACTCTGTCATCAGACACATTCAACAAACCTTCAAAATACTCATTCCATCTCCTTCTCACATCACCGCTACTTGTTATCACCTCCCCATTTACGCCCTTCACTGAAGTTCCCATTTGCTCCCTTGTCTTACGCACCCTATTTACCTCCTTCCAGAACATCTTTTTATTCTCCCTAAAATTTACTGATAGTCTCTCACCCCAACTCTCATTTGCCCTTTTTTTCACCTCTTGCACCTTTCTCTTGACCTCCTGTCTCTTTCTTTTATACTTCTCCCACTCAATTGCATTTTTTCCCTGCAAAAATCGTCCAAATGCCTCTCTCTTCTCTTTCACTAATACTCTTACTTCTTCATCCCACCACACACTACCCTTTCTAAACAGCCCACCTCCCACTCTTCTCATGCCACAAGCATCTTTTGCGCAATCCATCACTGATTCCCTAAATACATCCCATTCCTCCCCGACTCCCCTTACTTCCATTGTTCTCACCTTTTTCCATTCTGTACACAGTCTCTCCTGGTACTTCCCCACACAGGTCTCCTTCCCAAGCTCACTTACTCTCACCACCTTCTTCACCCCAACATTCACTCCTCTTTTCTGAAAACCCATACTAATCTTCACCTTAGCCTCCACAAGATAATGATCAGACATCCCTCCAGTTGCACCTCTCAGCACATTAACATCCAAAAGTCTCTCTTTCGCACGCCTGTCAATTAACACGTAATCCAATAACGCTCTCTGGCCATCTCTCCTACTTACATAAGTATACTTATGTATATCTCGCTTTTTAAACCAGGTATTCCCAATCATCAGTCCTTTTTCAGCACATAAATCTACAAGCTCTTCACCATTTCCATTTACAACACTGAACACCCCATGCATACCAATTATTCCCTCAACTGCCACATTACTCACCTTTGCATTCAAATCACCCATCACTATAACCCGGTCTCGTGCATCAAAACCGCTAACACACTCATTTAGCTGCTCCCAAAACACTTGCCTCTCATGATCTTTCTTCTCATGCCCAGGTGCATATGCACCAATAATCACCCACCTCTCTCCATCAACTTTCAATTTTACCCATATTAATCGAGAATTTACTTTCTTACATTCTATCACATACTCCCACAACTCCTGTTTCAGGAGTATTGCTACTCCTTCCCTTGCTCTTGTCCTCTCACTAACCCCTGACTTCACTCCCCAGACATTTCCAAACCACTCTTCCCCTTTACCCTTGAGCTTCGTTTCACTCAGAGCCAAAACATCCAGGTTCCTTTCCTCAAACATACTACCTATCTCTCCTTTTTTCACATCTTGGTTACATCCACACACATTTAGGCACCCCACTCTGAGCCTTATATATATATATATATATATATATATATATATATATATATGTATATATATATAATAAATGAATTTTTTCGCAAGGTTCACCTACTCTGGTCCACCTTTAAGCTACTTAGATGACACTTTATCTCGCTAAGGAGATAAAACACTTATGAAGTTTAAAAGACAAAAGATTACTATGGTTTATACTGAGTGCAACGAATGTTAAACATTTGAAATGGAGATATCATACAAGGAATATATGAAATAAACATAATTAAAAGTCTTGTCCTTTTTTTTCAGATATTACGGAATAAGAATGTAGAAATGCAATATTTTTGGATGTTAGGAAACAGAGGAGAGTTATCAATAAACTCAGAGATTGTTATCAAGGGGTCGTAATAAGTCGCTGTCACGTCATAGTGTATCGTTCATGGCTAACAGTAAGAGATGTGAGAAGACATATAGAGAGGCCGTCTAACTAACCATAACATCACACTAATCTTATTCTCTCACCATACGCCTCCTCTCACGTCTTACTGTGGATGTCGGTTCTTCTTCGGTATCCTATTTACCCCCATCGTACCCTTCATATTCGGCTGAAAAGGAGAATTAATGGCCGTCGACTTTTATCACACTCCAAATCGCCATTACAATTAATTAGGCGGCGGCGATCAGAGAGAGGCAAGGCATCCCTGCTCACTGGGCGTGGGCGCCGCAGGGGACACAGACTGGTCTAGGTGCGGCCTCCCTGCTCCACCTGCTTGGCTGCTACGCGGAATACCACAGAAAACGGACGAGGCTGATAGAGAACGGGAAACAGGGGAGCCTTGTGCGCACTGTTTTCTATCATATTATAATTTCTCGTTATTATTTTTTTCTATACTTTTTGATGAAAGTTGTCTCTGTAATAAGCGTGAAAGTCATAAGACATACAACCGAAGGAATAAAAAAAAACCTGTTGCCATTTCGATTTAGCACATGATGGTCTGTTACTCGAACTCTGTAAAGTAAGCAATGGAGTCGTGATGCCTACTTTGGTAATTCTACGATCACACGTTTCTCCCTATACACACAGGAAGGAAAAAGAAGATACGCGAAGAGTGATCCATTCACTTTTCTAGTGAACCTTTTCTTGTTTTCATCCTGTGAGAGCATCACTGTCACTACAGCTGGCCGGCGTGTCGCCTGGGGCAATTGCCTGGTGCTGCCAACCCAGCATCCCCCCTGAAATGAAAGGCCTGTTATCTTCTCTGTTCACTTCATGCTCTCTCTCTCTCTCTCTCTCTCTCTCGCACTGCAACTAGGACCTCTCTCGGGGCCCCCTTGAGGGACTTGGCCAGGCGCAGACTGCCCTAGTTCCACACCCACTCCCCTGCTGACGGTCGATGGTAAGGTTACACAGGTGTCCTTGCTGGATTGAATACAATCACAAGGTGGCCTCTCTAACTATGGGTTTGATTCAGATCAGTATCTTAACGTAGCATCTTCCCGAATGTACCTTCTCTCAGCCCTTAATTACCATTAGATAAGTTTAGCCAGGGAAGTATAATCTGCTTTAAGTATAGGGCAGTACTTTAGAGTGTGCTTACGTGGGGGTTCCAGAGCCCTACACTGAACAGGAACTGTCAATTATCGCCCCGACGGCAGGTGGTCGTTCGCCCGTTCGTCATGGATTTACAATCCTCCACCCGTCAACAACATCGTTACCAATTGCTTCTGCTTCTCTGGAAAAATTTAAATCGCTTGGATATCAGAGACTAAGGCCGCGCATCGAACTGCCTCCCCCTCCATCTACTGCTCTTCTCTCCATCATTCTCATCGTTCGGGTGCCACTTAGTGCGCTCGCTTGTAGGGCTTTCTCCTCTCACGTTGTGCCTACAGAGCGATTCTCTCACGCCTGCTTGTCAAGTGTACTTTCTGCGCATAACCTAGGCATCTATCTTTGTTCACATACAACTCCTTAAGCATCTTTGCAGCGCCTTATCTACTCTCAAATCCTCCATTCTTGTTTATCATTTTCTGTTCACGGTGACACTTATTTTACGTACTAGAAACGCATCTCCCCCGCCATAGCACTTACTGTTAGTGGTTTGAATCCCATCGCAAAGTATTTCTAACAAAACAGTGATTCAGGGAATGAGAGGGATTCATCTCTCAGGGAACACACTATGGATATGAGAGTCTCACAGGCGATGTTCTATGTCAAAGGCCCCTGGAGTAGCTGACTTGAGCCTCTGATTTTCACACTGAGGTCTCATGGATAGCCTTCAACACAGCGTTGGTGAAAACAATTTTTTCTCCTCTTTTGTGAAAATAGTGAAGTGAAGGAAAAGACAGATGATATTATGGGATTTATTCTTAGTCTGAATATCTATCTATCTATCTATATATCTATCTATCTGTCTGTTTATAACTGCATGAGGCCTAAACCACTCTATAACTAACCACCAACCCTCAAGTAAGAATATGATAAAGCTTACTGCTGCCTCACACTTCAGTAAATTGTACTTGATAGTTCCTCCTATCCCAAACAAATGCATCACTGACAAAACACAAACACACGGAAATAATAACTCGTCAAACATTGAATAAAGGCCCTCCTTACTCACTCTTAAACTCCATCTTACCAGACATACACCCATCAGAAGAAACACTCACCAGACAAACACGAGTCACACTGTCCCGTCTACGCTTCGGGCATCAACTTTACAATGCTACATATAACGTTCAACATATCCCAAGACCCTTTATGCCCACGATGTTGATATCATAGTGAAGACACCGTGCACTTAATCAATTGCCCTGCACTGTTCGCACAAGACGCTCACACATCACCACTGAACTTTATAGCCCGTGGTCTTGACCAGTGGACATGACCGGCCTCCTGAGCCATGCAAGAATCTCAGAAAGATAATAGAACTCCTCTTAGCACAGGAAGTAAATAAGTTTTCAAAATGTTTCTCCTATTTACCCAAAGATCCTTTCTGAGAAAGAGTCCTTCCCAGGATCTCTTTCCAGAAGCTCCTGCATCCCAAGGATACGCTACTTCTAGGAGGAAGGAAATATGGAGTCCTTTGGAGTGATATGCTCTTTGATGAGTTTGTACTCCCAACGATACGGCCTCGCTAAATGTGATTCTTTTATTTATGGTATAACGTCATGCAGTCGGAGTCCGGTAACACACACAGACACACACATGGTAGAGCGCGTTTCATATACACTATTTACGTATATATATATATATATATATATATATATATATATATATATATATATTATAGAGCCTCCGTGTTATCAGTGTCTTGGTAAAAATCTTCTAACTAGTGCCTGGGAGACCAGACCGTGGGATCAGCAATGCTTATTATGGGACGAATGGATAATTGATTAGTCGAATAGCTGGTTCCTTTATCATAGCCCAGTGATCTGGCGGTAGCAGCCCTGCCTCTCTCTCAGCACAACGTGGTTCGATCGCCGCTGATGGAGATAAGAAATATGATCTGGTAAGTCTGCTTTATCATGCGTTGTTCTAAGATCGTATAACCTCCGCATTTGTCAGTGTCTAGGTTATAGACCTCTGCTGGATACTGACATTTGGGCTGCTGGCCCGTGATATCCACGGTGGCCACATGTATATAGGACGAATGGATATCACTTTAGTCGAATAGCAGATTTCATTCTTACAGCTCTGTGGCCTGCTGGTAGCAGCTCTACTTCATGCTTAGAAGACAGTGATTCGAACCTCACTGAAGGTGGCATATAGATAAATACACACACACACACACACACACACACATACACACACACACACACACACACACACACACACACACACACACATGTATACATATGATATATATATATATATATATATATATATATATATATATATATATATATATATATATATATATATATATATATGTATGTATGTGTGTGTGTGAAGATAGAATGACGATTTGTGGTGTCTTGGTGACCTGTTCTATTCAAACATTTTAAGACCGAATGGGTTTTGTCATATCACGCGCCTTTCTAAATTGGTACTAACAGTGTGCACTAGAGAACACTACCTCGTCTCACGCGCTGTGAGTCTGTGAACTGACCTGAAGTTTACGGCCTTTATCAGAGGGGAATGGATGGATCCTCCCTGTTTCCTTTAGATAATTTCACCAAATTCATGACTTTATTTCGAATCATTTTAAGAGAATTGTCCATCCAATAAGCTAAAGATCAACAATACCTTTCTTGACATGATCATTCAATACAAAAAAACAATGTTAAACTTACTTTAGTTAGTTACGTGACTAAAGTCTCTTGCATTACATAGAACAATAATCATTTCATCTCCAGCTCTAATATCATAATATGCTCATAGGTTCTTATGTCAAGAAAAGAATTGTTTCATCTTGTCTATTTAAGCTCAGAAAGAAATCTCGGCATATCAGAGGGACGTGTCATTTTTTGATAATTTGTAATGTTATAGATGTCATAGAATTGCTAAGGGAGGAATCCACAAACCTAGCTCACATCCTGGTGAGACGCAAAGACTCCCTGTCTCTTGTCCATACAACTTTTCCCCTCTCTCCCAATTCAGAAGCAATATGGAAAAGCCCTTGATGTGATGAAACTGTAATGGAACAGTCAGTTGGTGTACAAGGAAGGGACGTAACTAAGAGGCCAATTGGTAAAGCGTTACCGGATGGTAGTATTCGGGTTGGTGGTGTTCGGGTCTGGCATCATGCCTGTTATACGATTTTATGTGGAGTGGGAAGTGAATCGTTTACAAAATTTGCCTAAGACAAAGCTATCTAGTTCGGATTGACCTTTACTAATATCAGTGTCACAATTCTTTATGTAGCTAATAAAAGAAGATTCACTGATATTGTAAACAAAAAGCATTGTAACATTAATATCAGTGAAAATATATACAAACTGGCTAGCTTTGTCGTAGGCGAAATTTGTAAACAGTACCCATTCCTATCCACATAATAAAATTTTATGACAGGCATGATGCCAGACCCGAACACCACCGACCCGAACACCACCATCCGGTAGCACTTGTTTACCAATAGCGTCTTAGCTTCGCCTCTTCCTTGTATATCATCTGAATGTTCTACGTTTTCTATCTCATTCTTGTATCTCACCGTCAGGGTCCCTGACGGTGTGATCATTACACGAAAGTGCACCTGGGAACTTATCGTGCTTCATTTTCCTCGTGGTTATCAGCAAATACTAGATTGCCAGCACCACTGTGACATTTTGCAATATATATATATATATATATATATATATATATATATATATATATATATATATATATATATTATATATATATATATATATATATATATATTCCTTGTAATCCACAAGGAAATAAGACACAATAAGTTCTTAAGAATGAAATATAACAGACAATTGATATACGAGGAAGAGACGTAGCTAGGACGCCATTTGGTAAACAAGCACCCAAATGGACGTCGGGTGAGTTCAAGTCTGGCAACATGCGTATCATAAAATCTATTACGTGATCAAGAAAGGAACTACTCACAAATCTTACCAACATGAAGCTATCCCATTTGTATAGACCTTCAGTAATATTACTTTTAATATTTGGTGTTAGAAGATTTGCTATTTCTCGTAGTACCGGAGTTAGGGTTAATGACTGAGATGGCAATTACTCCATTCAGTACAATGATCATAATTTTCAACATGATTAAACATGGCATTTTATTCTTGTGTTCTTATGCTATGTTTATGTTGCTTAAGTCTAATAGAAAGATCCTTACCAGTCTGCCAGCACAAAATATATTTTAATTTTTACATGGTACTCTATAAACACAGCCTGCAGAACTTTCTGGTGAGTTCCTGATTAAGATGTACTTTATGCTATTGCTTGTGCTGAAGGGAACATTTACATTAAAGGATTTAAGGAACATGGGAAGCAATGTAAATTTGTACCAAAAGGGAGAACTAAAAGATCCTTGGTGTCAAGGGGAGGTTTGAGTTTAAGTCTATAAGATTATTTCTTTGCCAACATAAGGAACTTATCAATGAGTATCTTTTCCAGTGTATATATCTATCTATCCTATTTATTTATCTATCTATCTATCTATCTATCTATCTATCTATCTATCTATATATATATATATATATATATATATATATATATATATATATATATATATATATATATATATATATATATATATATATATATATATATATATATTATCCCTGGGGATAGGGGATTAAGAATACTTCCCACGTATTCCCTGCGTGTCGTAGAAGGCGACTAAAAGGGGAGGGAGCGGGGGGCTTGAAATCCTCCCCTCTCGTTTTTTTTTTTTTTTAATTTTCCAAAAGAAGGAACAGAGGGGGCCAGGTGAGGATATTCCAAAAAAGGCCCAGTCCTCTGTTCTTAACGCTACCTCGCCAACGCGGGAAATGGCAAATAGTTTAAAAGAAAGAAAAAAGATATATATATATATATATATTCTTTTTTTTTTTTTATACTTTGTCGCTGTCTCCCGCGTTTGCGAGGTAGCGCAAGGAAACAGACGAAAGAAATGGCCCAACCCCCCCCCATACACATGTATATACATACGTCCACACACGCAAATATACATACCTACACAGCTTTCCATGGTTTACCCCAGACGCTTCACATGCCTTGATTCAATCCACTGACAGCACGTCAGCCCCGGTATACCACATCGCTCCAATTCACTCTGTTCCTTGCCCTCCTTTCACCCTCCTGCATGTTCAGGCCCCGATCACACAAAATCTTCTTCACTCCATCTTTCCACCTCCAATTTGGTCTCCCTCTTCTCCTTGTTCCCTCCACCTCCGACACATATATCCTCTTGGTCAATCTTTCCTCACTCATCCTCTCCATGTGCCCAAACCACTTCAAAACACCCTCTTCTGCTCTCTCAACCACGCTCTTTTTATTTCCACACATCTCTCTTACCCTTACGTTACTCACTCGATCAAACCACCTCACACCACACATTGTCCTCAAACATCTCATTTCCAGCACATCCATCCTCCTGCGCACAACTCTATCCATAGCCCACGCCTCGCAACCATACAACATTGTTGGAACCACTATTCCTTCAAACATACCCATTTTTACTTTCCGAGATAATGTTCTCGACTTCCACACATTCTTCAAGGCCCCCAGAATTTTCGCCCCCTCCCCCACCCTATGATCCACTTCCGCTTCCATGGTTCCATCCGCTGCCAGATCCACTCCCAGATATCTAAAACACTTCACTTCCTCCAGTTTTTCTCCATTCAAACTCACCTCCCAATTGACTTGACCCTCAACCCTACTGTACCTAATAACCTTGCTCTTATTCACATTTACTCTTAACTTTCTTCTTCCACACACTTCACCAAACTCAGTCACCAGCTTCTGCAGTTTCACACATGAATCAGCCACCAGCGCTGTATCATCAGCGAACAACAACTGACTCACTTCCCAAGCTCTCTCATCCCCAACAGACTTATATATATATATATATATATACACATATATATATATATTATATATATATATATATATGTATATATATATATATATATATATATATATATATATATATATATATATATATATATATATATATATATATATATATGTATATATATATATATATATATATATATATATATATATATATATATATATATATGATTACCCCAGAATCTCTTCTGAAGGCTTTTGCACCCTAAGGCTGAGCTACTTTCAGCAGCTTCTTTGGAGCATGACGTTCTTTGACGTGAATGTACTCGCAGTGATACTGCCTTGACAAAGGTATACCCTCGAGCAGTTAGGCAGAATTCAATATATATATATATATATATATATATATATATATATATATATATATATATATATATATATATATATATATATATATATATGATTATTATCTTGAAAGATACGAATACCACTTTCACTTAACAACCAAGGAAGTAGGCTATATCAAGACCATTCAGTAGCAGTTGTTATGGGCTGAGTTGATTTACTAGTTAAGGTCAGGCGGTGGCGCTCCAGACCATCCGGGAGAAGGAAGTGTTAATTATTATAGCCTTGTCTTGTGCACATGAAGTGATTTATGACTGTTTCAGGGCCCATTTGTTCTCATATTGTTGCAACACTGTTCTCACTAACACTGACGCTTTGATGGCTCAGAAAAATATGCTTGACATGAAAATCAAGGAAAATTTAGATTCTTTGTTTGGAGATACAGTTTAGGAAAAGTAGCAGCGTGTGGGGTATGTAAGAGGGAAGGCGAAGGTGAGAAGAGCAGTGCATTAAGATACTGGAGGTGAAGAGCATGATTACAGAGTATGGTGCCTGGAGGCAAGGAGGAAGGGGAACTGTGACTGGAGGTACTGAAATTGGAGAGAGAAGGAGGGGTGGGACCTGTGAATGTAGATACTGAAGGTGGAGGAGGGCAGATGGAGCTAGAGCGGTGAGTGGACCCGCCCATGGTGAAGGGCGGAAGGAGGTGGAGTGGTGAATGGATGTTCTTGAGATGAAGGTCCCGCCTCCTTCCTTCCTTTTATATCTCTAACTCTTCAGAGAATTTCATATACAAAGAAATACAAATAACAACATTCCATTGGAATATAACGAATCTGTTTGTGACAGTGGAGGAGATCAGAATGAGGATAGTGTGGTAGGAACAGAATGGCAGAAAAAGACGCCTTAAGGTGATTAAGATGTATACCTTAAAGTGATATAAGGCTCGTCACCTTCTTCTTCTGCTGGATTTCCTTACAAGCTGAGTCGCAAATTTTCTCTCACGACGCCAACAATGTTTTGAAACACACTGGATTACCTTATTTAAGTCGCAACAGCCTACCATTGGCACAATTTCACAACAATATCAAACATTATCCTGACATGAGAGCCTACCAGTGGTGTGATATAAAGATAATGGCACGCTATTATAAGATAAACCATTGTCATGACGTCAAATTCTAGCGTTGATGTGACGTCTGAGGCGACCATGATACTGAGGAGCTGGCGTTCAGACCTCAGAAGAACAGGGAAGCTTGCACTCCCTGAACACACGACCACAAGCATGTTGATGGCCCTTCCATGACTCAGCTCTGAGTCACCGAATACGCAAGTGTGTGTGTGTGTGTGTGTGTGTGTGTGTGTGTGTGTGTGTGTGTGCGAGCGTGCGCGCATGTGTACTGTTATGTGAGTCTTTTTCCTTGTCTGTTTTGTGAGTCATTTCTTTTCCATTTCTTTGCCAGTGATTTCTTCAAACCAATACTCTCTGTCAGTTTCCTTATACGTGTTATCATGTCCTCGCTATACAATTTCCAGGGTTACCTGGTCATAAACAGAAGAAAAAAGAGAAGGAAAAAAAAATGTACCGTTGTCTCGCGATTTCTCACGCCATATCTCCCAGCTCGGCGGGGAATCCAACATCAGGGAACGTTCATCTCTGGACGAAGGTGGAGACTTAGATACCACAGAGCAGCATGAGAAAGAAAACGGAAATAAATAAGTTAACAGTGTAGAGGAAGCAAGTGGCAATAAAGACTAAAAGATTATCTATCATGAATTAAGAGGAAGGCTTATTGAATGAAAAATTAGTATTGCTGTGATAACGTGGGACTGATGGATGCCAGAGAGTTAAAGAAACCCTGAAGATGATGCTATACTGAAGGACCAAAAAGAAAATAACGAGCTAAGGAAGAAATCACCAGGGGTCAACCCACACCTCACTTTCCATGAGCCCAGTCATCCATCATCTTCCAGTCGGCTTTCATTGCTACTGAATGGACCAACGCGCTGCAATAATAATCATAACCAGCCTCCAACACACGACAGTCCGCCTGTCCATCTGACAACACACCAACACTGACAGAACGAGGAAATGATTAATACTTAGTGAGGCTCGACAAGTTCCTGGATATCAAGAACTGGACAGCATCTCTGCTTAAACTCCTGTTTTGTTGAGTCACAAATAAAACGTGAACTTCCCACACTCGCACGAACACCTCTACTTCTACCAGGTGATATTTAAGCCAGTTTCCAGTATGGTGCTACAAGATGATGAGGATAAAACTGTTTTCAGCGTATGTGGTCCAAACCAGGTCCTGTAAATACCCTAATATTGCCCTCATTCTCAGTAAGCATTAGAAAAGCCAATGCCACCATGTGACGAAAGTGGAGTTAAGTCGAAAATCATATCTAGAACATAACAAAAGCATCCCCTAGCAGCAGGGTGCACCTCGGGAGGCGGCGTATTACACAACTATCCCACTGAAAGCCATTATTTACCCACTGTTATCTTAGGGAATATCCATAAAAGTTATTAATCTTAAAGAACAGGAGGTGGGTTTTTGTGGAGTGCTCTACGCCTTCTTCTTTAAACTTTGCATTTATAACTGACATCCTGGCGTTAACCCTTCCGTTGAAACAGCCATATATAAGGCCATTTAATTATTACTTAAATGATATAAGAGACGGAAGGTTGCCACTACATCATGATATAGTTAAGGTTGCGAAAGAGAGACGCAATCTTGGGAACAGGTGTGCTCTAGCGTTGTGATATAAGCAAGTTAGGCTAAGCACGTCCAAATATGGACACTGATAAGGTAGAGGAGCAACGGTCCGTTCACCCAGACATATTGTGCACAAGTGTCTGCCATCTCTGCAGCAGCCTCCTCCGCCTCTCTGGTCACTCTCGCACCACCACCACCACATCCGTTAGTGCGGTGTGACTTAATGCTGATATATACAAGTCACCGCAGAGTCTGGGCTGTGAAATTCAACAGTTCATTTACCCACGTTTATTTCCTCCTATTTTTAGGTGTTCCGCGGCAGTGACAGCACCGTTATCAAGAGGTGAATGTTCCCGTGGTTAACTGTCACAGATGAGGATGAGAGATCTTCCTCTGATTTCGAAGGATGAAAAGTGTGGAACGTCTTCGAAGTGAGGACTGAGGAATATACACGTGGGTACACTTTTTATTTTCGTACTTGCTTGCCTATCCAACAAGAGCGAGATAGTGGCAGGAATAGACAAGAGGAGCTTCAGGGAAATATTCTTTCACAACTTCTGTTTCTACTTTTTTTTTTTATTAGAATACGATAAAGTTGGGAAAGATTGTTAGCACCTCGCTCCAGCCCCTTCTGCGACGTGCACGTGATACATATTTGAGTAGTATATTCTCAACTTTATCCACAGGGACCAGAAATATCAAATTATGATAATAATGATAATAATAGTAATGATACTGATAATAACAATCATGATAATGATAAGAAATAAAGAGCTCATAGAATTTCGGAAAAGAAAAAATATTAGCTGAGGAGAGAAACTCTTCTTCGATGACACTTTGAAATATTTTCTCCCCTTATTTCTTTTTTCTTTTCAATTTGTCTATTTGAATACAAAACAAAAGTACACAAAATTTTCGTAAGGGAAGAAATGCATACAAATATGAACTGTATTTTCAGATGTATCGCAACCGTACAAACTTATAACAGTAGTTATAACAGTAGTTTTTTTTTTTTTTTTTAAACCATTCGCCATTTCCCGCATTAGCGAGGTAGCGCTAAGAACAGAGGACTGGGCCTTTTTTGGAATATCCTCACCTGGCCCCCCTCTGTTCCTTCTTTTGGAAAATTTAAAAAAAAAACGAGAGGGGAGGAATTCCAGCCCCCCGCTCCCTCCCCTTTTAGTCGCCTTCTACGACACGCAGGGAATACGTGGGAAGTATTCTTAAACCCCTGTCCCCAGGGATAATAACAGTAGTTGTAACAGTAGTTATAACAGTAGTTATAACAGTAGTTATAAACCATAAATAGTTCAGCTTTTCAAGTTCCTCTGAGGAGAGAGGGACGTGAGATGTCAATGCAGCTTGCATAATCTTACTTTTGAATAGCTACGTTAAGACGGTGAAGTGGAAAACTACTTGCTCTCTGGCCCATAGTTCCTAGTATCAGCCACGACCCGAGGCCCTTGAGCATCTTAAAAGGCCTTCATCCCCCAGTGCGGTTTTAAGTTCATATATATACAGGGATAGGGGAGAAAGAATACTTCCCACGTATTCTCTGCATATCGCAAAAGGCGACTAAAAGGGTAGGGAGCGGTGGGCTGGAAATCATCCCTTCCAGTTTTTACTTTTCCAAAAGAAGGACCAGAGAAGGGGACCAAGTGAGGATTTTCCCTCCTAGGCTCGGTCCTTTGATCTTAACGCTACCTCGCTAACGCGGAAAATGGCGAATATGTATGAAAGTGAAAAAGGAATATATATATATATATATATATATATATATATATATATATATATATATATATATATATATATATATATATAAGCTTAAAACCACACTTCATGGATGAGTTATTTTCCAATCCAAGACAGATTCGATTTTCTCATTTGGAATTACATAAGGAGGAGACAACCAAGTTACATATATACACCTAAAAAAGATTTACCCGTTACCCATATATTCATAAATATATTCCTATGAGTCCACGGAGAAAATGAAACACGATCACACGCACAATTGTGATCATTTCCATCATATATATATATATATATATATATATATATATATATATATATATATATATATATATATATATATTATCCCTGGGGATAGGGGAGAAAGAATACTTCCCACGTATTCCCTGCGTGTCGTAGAAGGCGACTAAAAGGGGAGGGAGCGGATGGCTGGAAATCCTCCCCTCTCGTTTTTTTTTTTAATTTTCCAAAAGAAGGAACAGAGAAGGGGGCCAGGTGAGGATTTTCCCTCTAAGGCCCAGTCCTATGTTCTTAACGCTACCTCGCAAACGCGGGAAATGGCGAATAGTATGAAAAAAAAAAAAAAAATATATATATATATATATATATATATATACATATGTGTGTGTGTGTGTGTATATAATTTTTTTTTTTTTTATTCAAACATGCACACCATTTCCCGCGTGAGCGAAGTAGCATCAAGAACAGAAGACAGAGCCTTGTAGGGAAAATTTCTCACTTGACTCCTTGCTTCGTTCCTTATTTTGGCAAGCAATGCAGGAAGGGAGGATTTCTAGCCACCCACTCTCGCCCCTCTTAGTAGCCTTTTACGACACGCAGGGAATACTTGGGCATTATTCTTTTTGTGCTATTTCCCGTGGACTCATAGGAATATATATATATATATATATATATATATATATATATATATATATATATATATATATATATATATATATAAATCCCTGGGGATAAGGGAGAAAGAATACTTCCCACGTATTCCCCGCGTGTCGTAGAAGACGACTAAAAGGGGAGGGAGCGGGGGGCTGGAAATCCTCCCCTCTTTTTTTTTTTTTTTAATTTTCCAAAAGATGGAACAGAGAAGGGGGCCAGGTGAGGATATTCCCTTAGAGGCCCAGTCCTTGCTAATGCGGGAAATGGCGAATAGTTTGAAAGAAAAGAAAGATATATATATATATATATATATATATATATATATATATATATATATATATATATATATATATATATATATATATATATATATATTGTTCGTCTTGACATAAGTGAGTAATAATATACAATACTGTGTTCATATATGAATATAGCAATATACCTATAATACTACTGTCCTTCATAAACCATACATCAGCAATACTTTCCTGCATATCATATGCCATTTGAAAATATGATTCATAATATGAGATAATGATTAGTTCTGTAGTCCAGCCGCTTTGAGTCGCCCATGTAACCCCGTTTTATACCTGGGGTCGTGGGGTCCGATACGCCTCGGTGGGTGGCCCTGATTCCGAACTCAGGGCTTCTGCTGCCGGTGCGTCATAACGGACGATCATAGTGTACCTGGGTAGGGACCAAACTGGTGCGTCATAACGGACAGATCATAGTGTACCTGGGTAGGGACCGAACTGGGGCGTCATAACGGACAGATCATAGTGTACCTGGGTAGGGACCGAACTGGGGCGTCATAACGGATGATCATAGTGTACCTGGGTAGGGACCGAACTGGTGCGTCATAACGGACGATCATAGTGTACCTGGGTAGGGACCGAACTGGTGCATAATAACGGATGATCGTAGTGTACCTGGGTAGAGACCGAACTGGTGCGTCATAAGGGACAGATCATAGTGTACCTGGGTAGGGACCGAACTGGTGCGTCATAAGGGACAGATCATAGTGTACCTGGGTAGGGACCGAACTGGAGACATCGGGACTTGTAAGATTTGGCATATGGGATATTTACTAAAAGATTCTCACACGATACCTAAACAAATTTGTTTATGTGCTAAACATATATTGTGTAAATTCGCTTTACAGTTTTCGACCTCACTAGTGGAATGCGAATACCTCAAGAACGTCTCCAATTGCTTTCAGATAGTGGGTGTTGCCTTGAGATGTTATACTAATCACAGTGGAAGAGAGAACCGTTTGGAAGGGGCTATGTTCATTTCGTATCCACATTCTTTTCCTATCACCTTTCCCTCCATAAAGAGTAAGTTGATTATTTCGCCTTTAATCCCTCATCTTTTTGATAACTCATCGCGAGACTTATGAGACGCTGGTGCAAGAAACCTTAATAAGTCAAATAGAAAAATGAAAATATAATCATGTTGATAATCACAAGTTCATCAAGTGATGAAGCTGGATGTCACTGGGCCTCATGCATCTAAACATTAGTTAATCTCTGCTACAGTTTGCATGATGCTGTTCAGCTGTACAGTGTTGTTCTCGCATCTGGGGAAGTTCTGCCTCTGTGTATATCTTGTTGGCAGAGTCGAGGTCAGAACAGTCCGACTTATCAACTCTCTCAAAATGACCTCGTAAGTTGACCCACTTGTCCTGTGGCGCAGTATTAGTTCTCTTTCCCTCTTTAATAGATATAACTTTGTTTCAGCTCCTAAACAGTGGCTGCTTTTGTGTCTCATTCATTAGTAAGAATGCATGATACTAGGCAAAGCACTGCGCGGCAAAGTTACTGTATAGATGTTAGCAATTCATTAGCTGTCATGATGTTTGTAAAATCAACGTCCTGATGTGTTTTTAAGATTCCCATTTTTTTTTTTTTTTACAAAACTCTTACCTTATGATTTCCTCTTTTCACCTTAATTTTCTATTCCTGGAACTCATTTTCTTCTTTACATTTTACTGTAAGTCCACACGCAAAGAGGTCAACCTGGGTTTCCTGGTGTCTCAAGTGACACTCCACGTGACAAGGGTTGTCCTGTGTAGCACGGGATTATCCATGTAACAAGGGTTACACCCTTGTTGATTGCGGTGCTCCGCGTGGAAAGTGTTGCACCCGTGGTTGCTCGATTTACCACAAGGAGATTGTATACCAAGGATGATCCTATGTATTTTGGGGTACTTCATGTGTCTAAGGTTTCCCCATATGCCCAAAGCTGCCCAGTGTAATACATATTACCTTGGGTGATATATTAGCCTCCTAATCACGGATTATTTACTTCTGGAGATTAAAAGCAGTTGCCTTCATAATCTTGACTGATCAGAGAATGATTTTGGACAGGCCTCCGTTCTCCTTACCATACAGCCTTAAACCCCAAACTCACCTTACTCCTTGCTGAAGCTAATCCAACAAAGTTACCTCACCCAGCATCATCAAGTTAGATTCACTAAGCCACGGACTTCATGTCCTCGTGTGGGAACTTGATGGTGATAGGGGTCGTGATGGGCATTTACGGAGGCTTTGTAGACATGAATGTGACGGGAAGACAATTTCTGTTTTGGATAATGGGGAAACCATCGGCTGTCTTCAGGTTAGCTGTGGATTATACAGCAATAAAAGCCAGGACAGAAGTTCCTGGACCTACGAGGGCTCCGAGGTCAAGCAGTATTATGAGATGGTAAAAAAGGAGGATGCTGGAGGAGGAGGAGGAAGATGGCAGTGGTCGCAGTGGCTCTGAGTTGCGTGTAGGTAACTACCGACTTTCGCTGAGCACAAGATATGGAATCGCGGGACCGTGATGCGTTTTGAGCTGGGATGTATGATTTAGACCAATGTGGATATGTTTATGTTATATTGAACTACGATTTCTTTTCTAATGTAGATGATGGAGAGGGGAAACCAAGTGAGGTGGTAGTTTTGGTTGGTTCTCATTGTCTTACTCTCACAAGGCCTTGAATTGCAGATGATTTTGTTTCTTTATGATTGCCAGTAAAGAAAATGAAGTGCTTTTCGTACGCGAAGTAGACTCCCTTACTTTTCAAAGAGATGCAAGACACTAGAATCATAAAGGATCATCTAATCATCTTTCCATGTCCTCGGGTCATAGGAACTTATGTGCTTCGTGTGAAGATATATAACTGTAAAGTGGTTACGTATATACTGGGCTGTAACCTACACGTATGATATATAATATGGATAAAATATTTCCTTACAGGTGGTGAATGGCCAGGTGCGAGGCAGACACAAGTCCAGTAATCTGTTGCCGACAAGACTCGTTTACCCTGCCGGGAACTCCTGCCAAGGCCATCTACCTATGTCAGTGTCTCCGTAGATGAGCCACCTCCATCACTAGCGCCAGCCGCTGAGTTGGAATTATACATCTATGCCCTCCTGCCGTCCTTGATTTCTGGCTCCACATCTAGCAGTGTCCTGAGTGCAACACAGAGGGTCCTCACTTGAGCCCTCGCTCTGCTGTTCCTGTTGTAAGCGTGGCAGAAGAAGAGGAAGAAGAAGCGCCCTTCATGATTATCATGGATATTCCGCCGCCTCCCGCTCCCCAGCCACAGACCATCATGCAGCAGCCTAGCCCAGAGGACGCCAAGAAAAAACGTGAGTATTCAAGCCCCAGTCGACCATTTCAGTGTTGTCTTTCTGTGCTGCACCTTGCACTCTTGCCCTGTGGTTATATGGATGCTGATGTAGTTGGTATGTTTATACTAAATATCATCCGGGAAAATATTTCTATACTCTTTGGTGGATCACTTGATCAGCGATTACAGCATGGTTTTGACGATATCGTAATGTCTAACAAATCTGTCTCATTTCTGTTACGATGTAATTGACATGCGGTTAATGTAATCTCTTCCAATTTTTATTGAATTCCCGCATTAAAGATTATTAGCAGAAGTTGAGTCACATGGTACACGGGGGTATACTTCGGTGATTAGTTGTCAAACTTCAGGACGATTAGAAGCAACAAGAGGCACCGTAGGGATCAGCCTTAGGATCAGATATAAATATATATATTAATATATATATATCTATGATTATTTTAGATTCCCTTTCTGAATGGGTCCTCGTGTTACCCCAAGACCTCTTTCCCAGCAGCTTTTGCAGCTCAAAGTCTGCGATGCGCTCAACTGCCGGGATAAGATAGCCTTCTTTGAAGCGAGAGGTTCTTTGACGAGACTTTGCTCTGAATCGTCAACTGATGAAGAACGCAGCCATGTCAAAGTGAGTTTCCACTCGCGGTGCAACCCCAAGCAGGCGGCGTCTGGTGACGCTGGAGATAGTTCTTCATATATATATATATATATATATATATATATATATATATATATATATATATATATATATATATACATATATGACAGTGATAACGAACTTCTTTACGCGATATTAACAAATTTTCAGACGATAAGAAGCTGTGAATGTAGCACAACATTGACTGAACTTCTGCAGCTGCAAAACTCTGATGACATATGGCTAGATGACTTCAACTACCTCACCTTAGGAAAGAGAACGACTTCAGTTAATCATATTCGAACTCATAGATACTATGCCCTGCGTCGATTTAAACGCCATTGCCTTTTCGCTATATTTCATGAAACCCAATCGTCGTAAATTCCTTCCTGCCCATTAGTTCCTCCCTATTCACAGTCTATACAAACTCATTTCCATGGTAAGATTCTTGCTTGCCTAAGATCTACATAGTCTTAGATCAAATAAGCACCCGAGACCTTCAGCTGAAGACCCGTCTAAATGAAACGCTCGAGACCTCGCTTATGCTCTACCCAGAGACTGGACAAAGACGTTACCAGGTATTGTTCAGAAGCAACTAATTCGTGAGCAAGTGATTACCGTAATTACCTGCTTTAGGGTAACTATTAGGCTCGGTTGAAAGTAAAGCGCTCTAAATGCTTTTTACTAATAAACTTTAATTGATACCTACGAGAACATGTTTTTTTCTCTATATCTTCATCTACACTGCAACTAACACGTCCAACCTCACATTCACATCTGTCTAATTTATGGCTTGTTTTTGGCTCAGTAACAGTAGGGGTGTGAGTAAAAAGGTTCCTTCTCGTGTAGAAGCGCCAAGCTCAGTCAGACCTTGAGTATATTTGCTCTGTTACACTTCCTATACAGAAATGATTTCCCCTGCATTGTCTAGAAACACGTTTACCAGTGCATTGACTTGAGAGTCTGCCAATGTCTTGAGGGTTACAAAGAAAGAATGGCTTTGATGTTAGCTAAATACAGTACAAGGATTCATTGCATCGTGAGGACTTAGTCTCTTTCTCGCTCTGTGGACCAGGTATATAACAAAGCAAAAGTAGATTCAAAAGTGCACTGTTCTTCATATTCATCATTGGTATTCTATGCAGTATTTAGAGAGGAATGATTCTCCATTCCTTCATGATCAATTGTAAAAACTATCGATGTTAAAATCAAGCTCGAAATTTAGGTATTAGTTCGAAATGATGATCAGTGGTAAGAATCATCAGAAACTCTAGCAAAAACCTGAGATGATCCAGTCAAGCATGGATCATGGCGTAGATACAAAGAACCCTATGTATAAGAAACACATTCAAAAGTGCCGTAGTTTCTATAATTCCTATAATTTTTCAGTACCCCTTCACCTATGGGCCTCGGGGTTGATGCCTTACAGTCATTCTTTTCATGAATACTATTGCCCTACTGTATCCAGCTAAATGGTATTTTGAATCATGCTTCCATCCTTTAAGGTTAGATATGAAAGTAGCAAGGTCCCATGGTCGCCTCACGATTCTCCAAATTACCGTCATCAGTCCCTAAAGATCTGGCCAGAATTCATCCATCCATGAAGCTCAGTGAAGCGATATCGAGATGATTAAAAAGATCATGTGAAGGTTTGGCTTTATGAAAGCTTTGCATTCTAAAGCCAACACTACTCTAGCACGCAACACCCCACTTCATCAACGTCAGCCACAAAAAGCACTCATTATTGTTATAAATGCTAGAAATGAATCAGACTGCCTAGAACCATTACTGGACATATAACAGTCGTCACAAGACATACACTCTAATGGCTTGCTGTAACCCATCAGCTTTGAGATTAAGTCATCTTAACAGTGAGCATGAAGTGCAAAATACAACTCTTCCTTGAGGCAGAGCTTTTGAATCATTTATTTTCAAGAAAGAGTAATTATTTACGGAAGCCGTCGATAACTATTGGCGCAGACGAGACTTCACTCAGTCCATGTGATTACGCTAAATATGCACCTCTCTCTCTCTCTCTCTCTCTCTCTCTCTCTCTCTCTCTCTCTCTCTCTCTCTCTGTCTCTCTCTCTCTGTCTCTCTCTCTCTCTCTCTCTCTCTCTCTCTCTCTCTCTCTCTCTCTCTCTCTCTCTCTCTCTGTATATATATATATATATATATATATATATATATATATATATATATATATATATATATATATATATATAAGTATATATATATATATATATATATATATATATATATATATATATATATATATAATCTTTATGTGTGTGTTGCCGGCCTCCGTATACTAGAGGGCACACTACAGTGTGAGGTCACCTTGGCCATGGCTCTATCATCATCATTGGACGGAGAAGAATATATCTTTGTCAAAGATATTTTTCCTCCGGAAGAGTCCATTATTTCCCCACTACGGTGAACAAAAAAAAAAAAAAAAAAAAATCGGCACCAGAACTGCAAAAGTAGTAGGAAATGGGTCCTGAGGTTAATGATACTCTTTTTTGTTTGTTTTTTGTCACCGTTTCCCGACAGAGTGAAATTATGTCAGGAACAGATGGATAATCTCCTCACTGACTCACATCACTCAAGTAGCTCTCAAGTATACTGAAAGTAAAATCCCCATCTACAGTCAATCCCCAAACGCCATTCCGTGATTCCCCTTAACGCTTCATGTTTTCTGGTCTAACCACCTAACAACACGTCCCCTCACCCGCCATGCCACAGTACTCCATTTCGTTCTCTCATGTGAACACCTTCTCCCCTCCTGAATATTCAGACCCAGATATCTCAAAGCCTCTTTCATTCCATCCTCCCACCTCCTCCTCAGTCACCCTCTCCCTCTTCCACCCTCTTTAGACACGTATTTCATCTAAATCATTCAATCTTGGCACATCCTTTCCTTGAGTCCAAAGCTTTTCAGCACATCCTGGTCAACTTCCGCAATCAATTTCGTGTTACAACGCATCTCTTTTTCACCCTGTCTTTCCTTGCTTAATCAGTTTATTTCACACCATATAATCTCCGCTGGTGTTTCATTTTCAACAAGTCTACCTTTCTCCGTTCGCCTGCATTCATGGATCAAGAGACCGTTCATACAACATTGTGATGTGCATTCTACTTTGATATCCTGTTTCTATCAATATGTACAGTTTTCTTTCTCTCTCTGATTTCCGTTTTTTAAGATAACCTCGTTCAGTCCCATCAGGTCATCCGTACCTCGTATACACTACCATGCACTGTGCCTTCAGACATACTCATCTTCCCCATAACGGATACTCATCTTTACTCCCACACACTTCTCAAAACACCCAGGACCTTAGTCCCTTCTGCCATGCTGTGACTCCACTGTGCCCTCCCTGGTTCCACGTACTGCTAAGTCCACTCAAAGGTACCTAAACCATTCCGCTTTCTCCATATATGCATATACTCGAACTGAAATGTTCGGGGACACTATGTGGTATGAAGAGGGATAACTGAGTCACAAATATATGGTAAGAGATAGGTGCATGTTTGAGAGGGCTAAAAGTGTGCTGAAATGGTTTTGACATATGGAAAGGATAAGCGAGAAGTTGACAGATAGGGCAGACGTGCCAGGAGTGGAGACAAGGACAAGGGAGAAACCGAGGAAGAGATGTAAGAATGGAGTGAGAGATGCTTCAGGTGATCGGGCCCTGAATGAATAAGAGGGTGTGAGGCATGAATTGGTGCGATGTGGTATATATGGGGCAACGTGCTTTCAGTGGACTTAACTAAGGCATATAAATCGGTCAGAGACCGCTGAAAGGTCTGCGGGGCATGGCTGTAGATAGTGGGCTCTGGTTTCCATGCATTAAACATGAGAGCTAGGGAGCGGATGTATGTAAATAAGGCCATTCTCCGTCTGTTCTTGGTGTTTTGTATATATATATATATATATATATATATATATATATATATATATATATATATATATATCACACTTTTCTCTCTCTTATGCTGTAATCTAATAGAGGGGTCGGGAGAAAGGTGTAGACTTGCATGTAAGACCTCTGAATTACAATGCAAATCTTGATGCTACGAATATATAAAGCAGGACACTTACTAGAAATTGACGATTAGCTATCTCTCCTCATGACTTTAAGTCTTAACATTATCCAAACATTTGCTACATGACCAGCATTTGCATTTTCCTGACTAACTGAATAGTGCTGAGGGGGACATTACAAACATTCAGCAGTAACACAGCAAGTTGTGTACCCGCATCCCTAGCTTCAACGCAGATGCCTGTAACGTTTCACCATATATAACTTCCTAGGTAACGAGCAGTGTTCATTTCGGAGTTCTGAATAACAAACATGATGATGCCAAAGCTATAAATTCCACTCTGATGACAGCCATGAAAATTTCTGTATGGTCATTCTGTCTGTAGGATATAGCTAGATATGCAGCTTATGAGTTCTTGGATTCATTGCCGTGAAGTTCTGTGGTCAATGGCACCCACCAATTCAAATTGTTCACCTACGCCTGAGACTCTTGATCAGACAGTGAGCTAAATTTTCACTTATGAAAATAGAAAGATAATTCATACTGATACATAAATTTTGATTATAATATTCGACATAGGGAGTTATTACCAGCATATGTATTAATGATCACTCGCATTCTTAATCTCAGAGATCATTGTGTCGATGTCTATACCTCAATTCTCAATGTGCACTACATAGACAGCGTTGTTCTTCTCATAACCTTACTGGGATTCCTTAGTATGGCTTGCCTAATCGGTATATACATCTCTGTGCCTCAGAGTATCAGAAGTTAAGCCATTCAAGAAAGCAAGACCACTAAGGAACAGCACCCATCCAGAGATGGGGTTTTGATACCGCACTAACAATAGCTTAATGAAAGCGAGGCTTTTCATTTTCGGTTCGGAGCTAGTGGAAGTACATCGTAAAAACATACTCGAGAAGTAGGGACCCTTATCATATAACGTCTGCTTAGGAACTGCACACGTAACTGCTTTTGATGTGCAACTAAATAGAAAAAGTATGTTGTTGGTTTCCTCGTACAGTATCCGAAGCAAAGACGCCAAAAGACAGTTCTCTTTCCAGTCAACTGTTGTAGTTCACGAGACAACATAATCCATGTCCAAACGTTGTTATGTCACGAGCAGTAGTAATTGATGCTTATCAAAACAAGTGGAAGGTGGCGACTGTAAGGTCTCATCGGGGCACATGTCGTGGTGGCTTACAAAGAAATCCTTAAATCCCCAGTTCTTAAAAGGAAATCATCGGTTATTTTGATTATCTGTGTAATCAATTGCTTTAACTTAGGTAATGCTGTTTATCAATGTATCAGTGTCAATGTGCTTTTGATACTCATTCATTCACTGTAACTGAGGAAGTCACATTTTCAGCAGGTCCATTATGGCAATCAGATGACAATATGTTATTCAACATACCGATGGTCATATTCCCGTTCATAGGGGAAGAAACTGCAACGTGACTCCGTTGTTAGTGAACGTCCTGCATGACAAGTGACAGCATCAGCCTATGATGTTATCAGGTTCTTGTATTGCATCATCATTTACAGCCAAGAGTAGGAGATTTATGTAAGGGATACAGTGCGGGCAGAAGACAGAGCAGTTTTGGTATTACTATCACAGTTGAGCGCGTCAGATAGTGTCAACAGTTACACTGTTGTATTGGAGCAGCTGCGACAAGTATATCTGCACTAATTCTGCGGTTGGGGGATAACGATGGTTAGGATGCATAAGAGAGATGAGCAATATAAAGCATAGCGGGAGGAAGAGGAAGAATATCGATTTTTGTAATGCGGTGTGAAGTGTGAAGGTATCAAATGAGCATAATGCATGTGGAAGGTGTGGCTAGTTATGCAGCGCATATCAAGGCAAATGTGTTCAGAAAGAATATGTGTATAGCTTCGTAGATTTAAGGAGATGGGCTGTGTAGAGCAATGGGGAAAGAAGAAAAGGAATAGAGATTACGCAAGGGAGGTTGCTTAGGTTGTGTGTAGCAGAAGAGATGTGTACTATGGCGGGATGTGCAAAGGTGAGTAGCAAGGTTGTGTTGAGCAAGGGAGAGGGAGAAAGGACGGATGTAGATTGTGCCAGGCAAAATTATCTAAGTGTACAGCTGGGTCCGTCCTTAGGTAGGGGGAGCAATCGGCGGTGAAGTATAGAGTAAAAAGTGGCAATCCTTTCAAGAGGAATTATACATACCACTGTAGAGGAGGGTGTGGCGATGTGTTATGGAAATGTGACGGTGCGTTTTGATGATGGTTGTGAATGTGTTGCAGAGGAGGATCTTACGGCGTGTTGCTGGAGAGGCTCTTACGGTGTGTTGCAGATATAGGTGTATCAGCGTCTTTTGGGCTATGATGTGACAGTGTTACGGTTAATGATATTTTACGGATATAAGTGTGACACTCCTCGATAGGAGGCTACTGGCAACGTGAACTACAGCGAGTGTGATAGTGATGTGAAAGAAAGCATGACGGAGTGATGCGGAGGTGTGAAACTCCTGAAAGCAAGAAAGCAACGGAATATTGTGAGGAAGACTAGGACAGTGTGGGCAAGATATGTCTCGGCAAAGACAATGTGAGGGACGATATGGTAAACATATGCAAGGTTATGCGACGCGGCGGCATCAGTTTAAGACGCTCTCTCTCCCGTGAATTACTGTGGAAAAATGAAAATGAGGTCAGAACCTGCAAAGGAATGTCTGACATAAGTGACGTCCACTAGAAGGTCTGAAATTAGTAAGCGGTATCCGCTTACCCTCGACCCTAAATGCTAACCACAACGCTACGTGTCTGTGTGTGTGTGTGTGCTTTATATTCTGATGAGTTTAACTATAGTGTACATCTTCTGTCTCTGATCTATTCTACTTACTTATGTATATCGCATATCAGATGCTTCTTATATGTTCTATCTTTATTTACTAATATAATCTCATCTCTTCTTCCTTTATTTTCTTTCTATTTTGACCTGCCTTCTCTTCCTTCCTCTACCCGATCTATGCCCTGGGCTGATATTCTGGCGAAAGTTTCCCTCCACTAGCACGTCTTTCTCATCCACCTACCGTCATTCGTCCACCTACCGTCCAGGTCCATTCTGCAGTCCTGTACCCTCATTCACGTCACTTTCCGCCGTGTTGTACCCCCTCCATGGACGCTTCCAACCAAGTGATTGCCTACATCTCTTCCTACTCCCGAACCTCTTAACACTCACTCACCTGAAGAAGCTAAAAAAAGGTGAAGAGAATACGTGATGTTTGAAGTTATTCCTTCACCCTCTCCCTGGTGATGGTATGTTCATATACCGACTGCTCACTGCTTACTTGTATTACGCCATCTGACCAAAACGAAGGCAGAACCACGATGGTAATCTGACGAGAAGTGAACATTGTTTCGTACCGACAAGGCTACTGTTACCAAGGATGAATGATAGTTTTCTCCCCAGTTTATCTTGGAATCATAATGCATCAAGAGAGTAATATGTTATATGAGTCATTTAGCTGTGGAAGATGAGCTTTTATGATATGATTGTTAGGGAAAGAGCATATATTTTCTTACCATGAGAGCTTTGGAAGTATCATGTATTCATTTAGTTATATTCCTGGCGTAAAATTGCTAATATATGAGCCTGATCTATGGTATTGATATGACCAGACACCTGGGTGCTCATTGCGAAAGAAAATGATTCCCTGTTGCCCAAAGTCGAGACCTGGATTTTCATCAGTGCCGCAAGAGCAGTGAACCCACTATTATATATTCAAATTAGAGGAAAGTTAGATGAGAAAAAGGGAGCAATGAATTACTTAACGCTTGATTTTGACCGGGATCAGAACAGTCATTCTTGACTTGAGGAATTAGACCGATTTGATGCTTAGTATTCAAGTCGACGTTGCAGGTACTGGAGGCAGGAGCTCATTCCTCAAAGGCCTGACCAAGTACCCTAGAGACTTAATTGAACCAATCTCTTTTGCATATGAAAGCGCAAGACTGGTCGGCTAATATCGGTCCCTGGCTTGAATAAAGCCGTAAGCATTCATTAGTAATTCAATTTCGGCAATGTAATGGCGCTACGTTTCTATTAGGTGCCGTACGGGTATAATTTGGCCATATAAAATCCAGGGTCAGCCCTCAGACCCTAATCATTATTTCATCATATCATCTACAAAGGCCATGTCATTACCTGGCTGGTGGGAGCAATCCTTCAACTCAAATGACGGAGAAAAGCAATATGATCACCCTTCATGTTTAATACAATCTACATCAGTCACTGAATATCAGTGGTGACCAAGGGCTGCATAAGGTGCGTTTCAGCGATACATGGTGTAGGCTGACCATTCACAGCCCGAGTTTACAACCGTATATAAGCGTAATTACCGTAATGGCTGATCAGGTGAAGACGGTTAATCTTAAGTGTGTGATGATCAGCATATGTGTAGTCAACACGTAATAAGACAAAACACACAGCTTGCTGACCAAGACCTAGAAACACTGGAATCCTTGTCATAACTTTGTTAAATTAGCTTTGCGTTGATCCATTAGAAATATTTCTTGGTATCGGCGACTGTGTCCCTCGAACTCTGTTGCATCAAGACATAGTGATAATTGTTTCCAGTGAATGTAGTCACTTCTTTGTACTTACAATAAAATTTTGCTACAAGGCCGGGCTATCTCGTAGGGCTAGCCGCAGGAAAACCT
The DNA here is from genome assembly GCF_036320965.1 of Panulirus ornatus. NCBI lineage: Eukaryota > Metazoa > Arthropoda > Malacostraca > Decapoda > Palinuridae > Panulirus > Panulirus ornatus. Next base: position 33,692,394 of record NC_092241.1, on the reverse strand, counting down.
ATTCACAAGGAACAATTTTTGTGAGTTTTTGACATCATGTTACGTTTCCTCTTGTGTTATATGTGAGATGGAGAGACTGAGTACGTTTGTAGACTGAAAGTCAGCAGCCCATAAGTGATGGTGAGGCGGAGAGAATGGAGCCAAAGTAGTGTAACTTGACCGCCAGTGAAATGCTTGCACCCCGTGCAGCCGTAGCTAACGCTCAGAGTGAGTTAGTGGTATTTTAACATCTTTGGCATTCCAAAGAGAGCTGAAAGAGGATGTCATCTGTCCATTCATCTATCAACCTATGTACATTATGCTTCTAATAAAAGTAATTTGATTCTCATTTCCATAAGACGGATAAAAAGCAAGCAAGTGTTCACTTACTCACCTTTTCTAGACTTATCTTTTCATACCCCAGTGGCCGACAAAGGGCAGGGGCGCCCAGTTCTCTTAGGCATACTTGTCACCTTGGTACTGTGGATGAAACAATAAAAAATTAACGGAAGATCTCATTAGCACCTTAATACCCGAACCTCTATTTGAGAGGTTAACAATTTGGAAATTACGAAAATATCAACTGATTAGGATTTTGAAATGAACACAATGAACATTAGAGAATCAATTGCCGGGATACATCGACAAAGTATTAAATCATACATGGTTTCATAAGTGCTAATTGATATAAACGATGAATAAGCTAAACATAAACATAAACATCATTAAGAACAGTGAACCTATGTTATAATTCTCCATTTTTTCATTTATTGAAATTTGTGTTTCCCAAAAGTGATTATACAAGTTTTGAACTGAATACATCCCTCCTCCTACGTCAGTACTGAGATAATCCACAAAACAACCTCACCGACATCTAATGTCTCTCCATACATTACATGTAATCTTTTCCTTTACTTCCTCTTCCCAAAACGACAGTTCAGGGCCAAGGGTTTGGTCATTAATCCGTAAATCAGAATCACCTGTCCTGCCTCAGAACACAGCACTGCAGTAGACCTCCCCACTAAAAGGTACTCGCACTAAGCCAAGACTGTTTCCAGGCCGACCGGCCGTTCCCCGCTGGATAATAAGTTGCCACTGCCGACGTGGTGATAGATGGCGCTCTAATGCTCGTGGCCTCGTATGTGGTCTCTTGATAGTGGAAAATCTTAATGCAAATCTGGGCGCCGCGGCGCGTTGGTGGTCCGCCTGGTTGAGGGCTGCCTTGTCTGGTGGCTCTGGGCTGTGGGCGGCCAAGACTCATTGTAATACACGATAGCTGGCCATCAAGTCCATTTCTGTCACGACTTCGCTTCATCAGCTCCACCATCACTCGCTTATATCGATAACGAACAAAAGATTCCTGAGGCATTTTTTTTCTTAAACTTTTATTCTTTTTTTTCTTTTGTTCGAGAAGTTTACATATGTTCGAACCTGAGGTCTTAGAGTGAACACGAATTAAGGAAAGGACTTAATGAATAGAATATGCGTAGAAATGTTTAAACATGATGATAGCTCCTGCGTGCGTGGTTATCACTGTCAACATTATGCCTATTTGTGGCGTGGTATTTCAAATGCAAATCAGGTTGCTAGACGTTGGCAGTGAATTTACTGAGAATTTGTAGAGGCAGCGTTGCGTGCGCACGAGAGGAAGGGTATTATGCGTTTACTAGTTAACAACCTGACTATTTTAGAAACAAGTGAAATATGTCAGTCCAATAGGCACGACGTCATCTCACCAAACATGTTACCGTAGAAAGATAAGATTTTGAAGGTAAGCTCTTGACACTGTAGTTCAACGTATCTAACGGAATTATGTACATCATAGATTTTTAACTACAATGCATCTTTTGATCGTATATACATGGGTCTTCCTGTAAGCGCAAGAATATAGCTTCGTCTTTTCGATGTATATCAACTGACTGTTATATTTCTATATTTCTCTCTTGTGTCTCCCCTGGTGATGTGATTATTACACGAAAGTGCACTTGGGAACTTTTCGTGTTTCATTTTCCCCGTGGACTCATAGGAACATATATATATATATATATATATATATATATATATATATATATATATATATATATATATATATATATATATATACATATCTTTCATCCTAGTTTGCAGTTCCCCGAGATAGCGAGGTAGCGCCTCGCTCTAGTGAGATTTTATTACTTTCAGGTTCACAGTTATCAGTTATAAGGAAGTAGATATGTGTCATTTCTTCAGGAATACCGTAGTTGCCCTTTGTAACTACTGACGGAAGTATCTACACTTCAGCCTCTAAATTACCTGTCATGATCACTTTAGAACACCTGGGATATCTTTCCTTACTCACCAGTTGGAATATGATCCTTAACTGTTCTTCTGCAGCTCTTGGAGTGGCCGCCTCCGCTGTTCATATCATCTTGGATCCCCCTCATTATCGTCTGTTCTTTCAACACTCAACTAATTTTGAGCACTAGAAGACTAAACCAGGTCTGCTTCTGCCAAGTGACTAAATCTGTACCTGATCCTATTGTCGCTGTTCGTGATCTACCTTTTCTTCCGAATGCTATTGTTAATGTTACTGGAATAGCTAAGTTTTGTCTTGTTGATCGTTTTACTGATGTGATTCCATAAATATCTCTTCTATGAACTTCGGTTATTGTTGTACTTGGTTACTTACGCTCGTCACGCCGCTAGGAGTGTTACCTGGCTGCACGTAGCCCCGGTTACAGGCATCAACGTTGGTTCTGACACTAACGCCCGCCATCCATAATGCAGTGTTCACTCGTATCCACAATAAACGAGTCTACAGTTCTGAACTGTTTGGTCTGCTTGCAGTTTTCGTGACCTTAAACGCTTAGGTAGAAATTTATCCTTGAGGTTTACAGCGTCCCACTGAACAGTATGTGGGAAGGTCTGACCTAAAAGTGAGTCATTGGTGTGACATAAGCTGGTTGCTACAATGATGACTACGTTCGTAGATGTTGGTTAGTTGAGCTTTAGGCCTGTCAATTGCCAGATTCATTAAGGTCGTCAACACCACCTTAACCACCAACCGAAACATCTTGAATACTCTCCTCAGGTGTTTTAAGATGATTCCAAGACCATATACGCACTCCCTATACCTAGGCCCATAGAAATGTGTCTATGAACTAAGCTAAGAACAGAATAGTAATGTGATGATTCTGAGCTTCAAGTAATTGAACTTTGAGGTTGGTAGGTTGTGTTAGTCCCGAGTTAATGGCATCACAAACCTATTATATTGCATATGTGTCTCTTGATGCATTCATATACGAATATATTAATGCATTGATACACTGAACATTCAGAATTATGTATATCAAAGTTTGACTTATAGACTGGCGAGAGAAAGGTAAAATCCAAGGATAATTGAGTGGTAGCGGGGAAGCGACGTAGCCCGGGAGTTAACCAAGGCTGTTTGGAAGTTGTGCAGTGATTGCACAAGAGACCTACTGCTCTGTAGGGAGTCTTACAGTTAACCTACTGCTCCTTCCTACTGCCTTTGGCAGTCCTTGCAGTGTCATAGTACCCCCTCACCTTACAACTCGGTGAAACCCGCTGCGCCCTCTCATACTGTCAAAGACGATTGAATCCTTCGATCAAACGCCCTATCATGACAGTCTTACCCTGTTCCATCGCCCATCCCCCTTCACGGCCTAATCACTCTCCCACACCGTATTAAGGACATCACGTGCTCCTGCACCCAGTTATGATCCGAATCCTTCATGATCCAGGTATGGGCCACATACCTCCCCCACACCGCCGTTGACTGATACCAACCATACCATCTACGTGAACTTGAAAATTACAACTTACATAATAATCCGTGGAAATATTTAATGTGCCTTCATCAAGATAGCATTGAATGATGTTACCATCACTATGGCAAGAAGTATTATCGTGAGTACAAGCGACTACAAAGGAATTCAAACAGTAGCAGACCAGTGGGTCCTAACGAAGCTGTATCTATTAGTGTAAGAGCTAAAAAGCTCATAGATTAGTATGATGAGGGTAGGAATACATAACAGATATTTTAGAGAGGAAAAAAATCTGTATCAAACCACAATATGAATATATGTAAAATTCTCCTCTTGAAAACATAATCTTTCAGAAACCTCCATATTCAGTGTTTCTTGCAAAATCGTCCTTGAAGTCAGTAATTATTAGACAATTAATCTTAAATCAGTGATTCTGTTACTACCGCCACCTTCCGAACATAGCCCCGCTAATCAGAATACCGTGCTTCATAGAATAGCGCAACACGCTAAATTTCCTCATCTGAAAAGCCATAGATGTGAACGTTTAGAAATGCTGGAGACCTGTGAAGGTAATTCAAAGTACACATAGAAAGCCTTTTGAACTCTTACCAAAAGTGGGAACCTATCAAAAACTCCTGACGGTAAACTCACAGACATCATGGTTATTGATGATCTGAGTATAATTGTCAGTGCATTTGATGATCCAAGTGAGGATAACGTCTGCATCCTAGATGTGTGTGTGTGTGTGTGTGTGTGTGTGTGTGTGTGTGTGTGTGTGTGTGTTACTCCAGATAAAGTAAATCAAAGACATTAAAACCTCTCCGGAATTTCACAGTGTTTTACCTCGCCTCCTCAATAATTCTTAAATACTGAGTCTTATACCACAGGCAAAGAGTGAAATTACCGATATTTTCTCCCACTATTGGCTGTAATATCGAAAACACTAACGCAAACAACAGGAAAACATGTCCTCGTTAGCTATCAGAATATGGTGTAGGTGTTTGTCTTCCAACCTGAGCCACATATTAACTTGCCCACACAAGAAACCATTTCGCATTGCACCACCTTCCAGTCTCTGAGGCCCGTTGTTGCACTTGAATTGTGTTTGGTATTTACTGATATCTGATACGACTATATATCTAACATGCCCAGGTATTGCAACATTTCGCTCCCCAGACCTGAGTATCCTTCTCCTATATTAACCAGAGTTAACGCTACTGGTCATAGCGTAAGTCTGATGTAGATCATACCATGGGGTTGACAAGTAGATCATAGCATGAGGCTGATGAGTAAGTCATTCGGTGGGGTTGACAAGCTGATCAATGTATGGATCTGACAAGTAAAACATGGCGAGAGTTTTGACAAGTAGATTATAACATGCGCCTGACAAGTAGAACATAGCGTGGATATGACTAGTAGATTATAGCTTGGGTCTGACAAGTAGAACATAGCGTGGGGTCTGACAAGTAGAACATAGCGTGGATGTGACTAGTAGATTGTAGCATGGGTCTGACAAGTAGAACATAGCGTGGGGCTGAGAAGTAGATAACAGTTTGGATTTATAACCAGTGGAACATAGCTTGGGTATGACAACAGGACCATAGCCCGGGGCTGAGAAGTAGATTATAATGTGGAGATGAGAGCTGCGGTGGGACTGACAAGTGGAATGATAAGTTGGAGCTGACAAATAAATCTTAGCGTGGAGATGACGTGTTGGTTAATGCATGGGGTTGAGACATGACATGTGGAACATGAAGTGGGACTGACAAGTGTACTATAACGTGAAAAAAACACTTAGAGTCTAACACAGCAAAACAAATAGTGACACAGTAACACGGATATGAAATTTCCACCAGGGTGAGGATAGAGTTAATAAGGCAACTGTGTAGACATACTCGCATGATTATACCATATTTTAGACACTGGACAATAGAGTGGAATAAAAGATCAGGATATAGCTGGGTAACAGTGGAACATAACATGAGACTGACTGTCATAGAAATGTGTGGAGTTGAAGAGCGTATCTTAAGAGTGGAATTGGCCATTCAACCACAGCATAGCGTGAGGCTGACAAGGAGAACCGTGTAATGGGATTAACGAGAGGACAATGCCATGGTGGATCATAGCATGTTGACATGAATCTTAACGAGGAAATTATTATGTAAGTGTGAAGAGGCGACCATTGAGGAGGTAGACTAATGGATCATAGCGGAAATCCTGTCTTGAGGTTGAAGAGTAAACCACAACGAAAAGTTGACGAGTGGAGCATAGATGAGGTAGATTGATAGATCATAGAGTATGGCTGACAAGCGAATTATGACTTGAGGTTCAACAGTGAGAGCACAGCGTGAGGGTCGTGAATGGAGCGTAGTGTGGAGGTGCAGGATGAACCATAAGTTACGAATGGCTATTGGACCATAGCATGAGACTAACGAGTGGAGTGTAGTGTGAGGTCAACCACTGGGCTATAGTGGGGTTGAAAGACGGACCACCCGAGGACCGACACAATGATAAGTGGCGGGTCATGGTGTGTGTGGTCATGGTGTGTGTGGTCTTCTCATCAGTTCTGTATATCTCGTCTGGAAAAAAAAAAAAATGATATAAGAAATCGTGCTACAGCTCGAGAAGATTATATCTTTTTTCTTTTTTTTTTTACTTCTCAAATCAGACATGACATGTTTATTTGTGATCCGCAGTTTCTTGTTCTACGCTGAAAGTGCATACATGACGGAGAAATGTCTCAAGAACCTCTTCCTCGGGCCACATGACAGATATGACCATCGTCTTATGATCTCGAGTGACTCACGCAACACATCTCGTATCCCTTCTTTCCTAATCGTTTTCTCCCATACGATTTCCCCAACCGTTGGTTACATCTGGACGACTAAATCAGAGAAGCTAAACTGATCGTAATTTTTCGTCAGAGAGAGAGAGAGAGAGAGAGAGAGAGAGAGAGAGAGAGAGAGAGAGAGAGAGAGAGAGAGATCATATATTGTATATACCTAGCAAATTTTCAGATTTTAGATTCATTGTAGGAAGGTCTTAGGAATGGTAGTCACATGTACCCAGACATCGTGACGTTCAGCTTACTGTATCACGTCAACGATCATATTCCCGAACCTGGTCGTTCGTATAACTCGACAATCACAGTCTGCCACAATACACGCTTCCTCCTTGATATAATACGTTTCAATCATCAGAGAAGAGAGTTGAAGTCTCTTCTCTGTCAGAACTTCTTCGTAAACCCAAAGTTCTGTTCATTGCGTGATTGTCTGGGTATCGTTGACCTCACATCAGTGGGAACCCTTCATCAACTCGTCTCCGTCACCGTTATTGACATGTTTTGTTTTTTCTGTGAAGCTGCGCAACTTATTCAGGCAGTGGAAAGTGTTCTGAATACAGCAAACGCTGGTCCTTACACACTTGGGAACTTAAGGTGAGAGTTAGCAGCGGTGGGGTAACTACTGAAGAGATCCACAGAGTCAGATGTGTCTGACATGTGAAATTATACATCATTAGATGATAGCATCGTCTTGATCATAAGTCTGATTCTACACACCAGAGTAGGTAAATAGGGATATGAAATATATACTTTTTGGTCTTGAAGTCCCATCACGCAAGGTCTTTATTCCATCGCCTACGACTTAATACGGACCTTTGAGAGCACAGTGTTGCGTCGCTGTGATATGATTTCGAGAAGAGCATGTGTTCAAACACCACCAGTATATCTAAAGAGAGACATGGCCTCTGGTAGAGTTTTTAGTCCAAGAGGATCAAGAGTAGGGAGAGAGGAGCTGAAAAAGGGCTTTGACCGATCAAAAGTCCCTTAAGCTGATCGCTATAAAAGAGCGTTTATCAAAAGAACTGTCTGACATACATGTTCTAAGAAAATGAAAATGCCGTAAAAGATCAGTAATGTGGATATTTCAGAGCGCTCCCTGGGAGAGGAGAGCCTACAGTTGGCCACGGTGTCTACGTTACTGGTCACTTCTTCATACAAAACATTTCACCAGTACAGGTTCACAAGTACAGCTGTACGTTAGAGTGGATCGTTACATTGCATCTTAACAAGTTACAGAACGAAAAAAAAAGAAAAGTACTCAAGTCAAAGACTGTAGTTTACAACTAGTTCCCTTATGACCGTTGCTGCACAAGGCTTCGTTCCGTGCCGAACTGTAGGGTCGTAAGAAAAAACGAAACTTGAAACCTTCAGAAGCAGAAAAACATCGAGGATCTTGAGGTACAAGGAACACCAGGGATCCTAAGATTAAGAGTGAGGGTACGTAGAACTGTCACATACGGCTAGAGAGAACGAAGACGAGGCTAAGGCACTATCTTGCCCTTCCACAATCAGTGTATGTACCAAGGGGGAACTGACTCCATAGAAATTGCTCACTTGCGATAGAAACTACTCACTTGCCTCATGCTCTGAGGTGCCTTATTTTGATTAAGTTATGTTTTCTCTAAGCATTATCGAGGGTAGTGATTATATGTCTAGATTTCCTCTGTTCATGGGGGATCCTTTCATGCAAAAGCGACAGGCAGTATCGTAGCCATGTCACGCTCAGTGTCTCATTCATTGTCATGAATAAGAAGTATTGATTACTCAACCCGTTTACTGGAATTTACAGAATGGAAACCTAAATGTTCATCCGCCTTCGGCATGTAACAATGATAATCAAGTCGAATGATATAAGCCGGACTGTGGTCTCACTTTAGCTTGCTAGTGTCATCGCATCACTTCGCCACTCAGTAACAAAGGAACGTTTGAGGAGAAAAGTTAGTTAAGTATACAAGTAAGATGGTGGCTCATCGTACGTACTACAGTATGACGGGTAGTTTGAGGGCAAATAGATAAGGCATGCCACTGCATGAAGGTATGCAGTGGCAAAATGAATCTGAGCAGATAGACAGTTACATGGAAAAAGAGGCAAGAGTAACGAACAATAATGGAGAAGGTTAAAGAGATAAAGGTGAAACGGAATAGGGTGAGGATTAGACGAAAACATTCATGCACATTCATACAAAGGGGAAAAAAAATCATATTAAGCTCTTGTCCCGCTGCATGATCCCTTACAAGAGATGGCACGGGCAACAAAATGCCCAAATTAAGGCACGTTATTTATATATGTACCCTGGCCTAAGCCAGGTACCAAATTTTCCCACCAGCCAGAGAGGGGAGGATGAATGGCTGGTAAGGATAATGTTAATGATAACAACAACAACAACAACAACAACAACAACAACAACAACAATGATAATAATGATAGCAGTAATAGTAATGATATATGATGACTGTGATTTTGTGTTTGAATCTGTGGAAAAATTCCATGGTCAAGAAAATGCCGTAAACCCTCTGCCTCACAACAGAATAGTAACAACGTAGCAGCATAAGAGGAGCATGACAGGAGCAACAGCCTACCAGGAGCAACATAGTAAACAAATGGTTCTTCTTCCATCTGATGCCTCGCTGCACTGGTAGAAATAATACCTTTGTAACAATAAATGACCCAGGTTGAAGTTCAACATTGTCTCTAACTTGCTTTGGTCTAAAATGACCCTTGGGTCTAACCATGGTATGCAAACGGATCAGATTCTACACACGGGATCCCATTCCATTGCTCTGAATTTGGTGAGGCCGCAAGCCCCAACACCGCTGGTCAAACTGGGAAAAGCGAGTGAAGCGAAATTTTTTAGGCAGTAATCATAGGAATTATGATAATGATTATCACAGAAGTCATACTGTTAGCATTGATATTACTAGTAATGCTAGTAGTAGTATTAGTAGTAATAGTAGTGGAAGTTGATGCAGCTGTAGTAATTGTGGCAGTAGTGGTAGTCGCAGTTGTAGCAGTAGTAGCATTATGATTTAGTAGTGAAGGTAGAAATAGTAGAAGTAAGTGGTAGGGGTAGGTAGTAGTAGTAGTAGTATTGGCAATAGTAGCAGCACCAGTAGCAGCAGTATCATTAGTAGTTGCAGTAGTTGTAGCAGTTGTTGTTGTGAATAATTTGATATTGTTATTGTAGCTGTGACAATGTAAAATCGACAAGACGAAATAGCTAGAAATGGGTATGGGATGGCGATATATCATAAGCCACAACGGATGGGTGGAGGTCGTCAGCGAGAGGTGATGGCAGGGTGGGTGGCAGGATGTGGCGTGGAGGGTGTCTAGGGTATGATTTACTACGTCTCCCAGGCCTCGGCAGCAATGCTTCCCTGTACCTTAGCACCGGTAAGTTGGGTGACGCATGCGGCAGTAACAGAACCCCAGAGACTTGTACGTCTACGTAGGCTACAGCGATGACTTAAGATTTCACCCACACACTCACATTTTGTTGTTCATCGCTTGATCTTATGTGAACGATGGTAATCTGGTAAAAATGGGAGATGCTGTAGTGGTTCCAGTAATTACGATAATTGTTAAGGAAATGAGGGAGGGATGAGGAAGAGACATTACTTAAAGAGGGCGTTGTGGGCTTAGGGGGAGAGCTGTACACGAACGCCAGCTGCAACACTTCCCTCTGCTTCCTACGTGCCTGACATTCCTCAAGTTTCTGTCCTTTTGATAACCATCTGCCTCACCTGGATCCTTCTCTGTGCCATCTATGACTCACTTATGGCATGACTACTTCATTCAGTCTATCATTTCTTTTGCGACTTGTTATGAGATCTTTCTGTTTTACCCTTTAAAATCTAAGATTCTTTTGGGAGCGATCTATTCATCTATATCTTTGCTGCGTCTTTGTCCTGTGTGCAGATTCTGTCACTCTTCATATTCGTCACTTGTTTATAACCTTGACTCTTACCTGCAGGGATTATACACATTCTTGACGCCTAGGGTCAAGGTTTCTCCATCACAGATAACGCTCTAGGTCCACTAGTTTCGTTGCCATACACTTGCAGACTCAGAGTTCATATGGACACATGAGATAGCCAATGTCTAACTGTACAAGTAAAGTTTCGCTGTCACTTCTGTACCATCCAAAGAAGATCTGAGTCTATGTTGTTGGTTCGTACATCATGGAGGGAAAACCTTGATCAACCAGACATCCCTTTAAAGGGATACTCTGTTACGCTTTTTTTATGGAGTTTGTAGTCCTTTTGTCATGAATCGTATAATCGTAGAAGTCGAGCAGTTTGATGAGGCGGAGCTGCCAGTCGTTGCTTTCCTTGGTTTGCTGCCGTGCACCGCAAAGAGGCTCCAGGTGGGATGGTTGGCTGAAAATGGAGGAAAGGGCTTAACAAATAGAAAGTGACACCTAAAGGGATCATGAATAACCGATGTATTGATATCACTGATAAGTGTTGGAAAAAAAACATTAGAAAGTTATCGTAGAGTGAATGTATTATCATAAACGAAGACATTGTAATGACCAGTCACTCGATATGATAGGGCTTTTAATGCCGAACATTGATGCCTAAGATCTCGCTTTCGACAACCCATTATTTTTCTTGAGTGTAAGAGGGATATGAAAACCTGAACGTCTGCAATGAGATCCTAGCGTATTTTCCTTATAAAGAAAAATAATTAGTTTCAGCGGCTAACCAACAATCAGATGCACTAAATCAAGCACGGCTATAAAGAAGAATATTATTAGCCATCCATGATCATGAGGCAGACACCGGAGAAATAGGCACTAGCCGGGGAGCAGACGGAGCCAACACCAACCGCTCTTATGTAGAAAACCATTCACGATGAAAGATATGATAAAGCTAAACTCACACTCGGGCATTAGACACAAAAAAGAGGAGGAGGGAGGATAGCAATAGATGGACAGCCACATAATCTAGAACACAACAGCCACGACAATATGCGTAGACAGCAACAGCTGCAGTAGTAGAGGAAGGAAAGGGACAGCCACAACAACAAGAGTAACAATAGAGAAGATATAGCAACATTCCCGCAGATGATACAACAGAGGAGAAGCACCAAGAGTGACAGGAACATTTTCGATAGTAGATAGGAGAAAGCAACGGCCATAGCAAGAGAGAAGAATTGGCAGCAACAAAAAGTGGCAGCAGAGGCAGACTAATAACAGCCACCGCTGGAATAGAGAGAAAACAGTAACCACAAATAACAAAAACAGCCACAGCAGCAGCAAAAGACTGACGAGAACCGAAAGAACATAGGAGTAGGAATGGCAACAGACATAGCAGCTGAGGATGTAATGTAATGGTCACAACGAGAGTGGAGGAACTGTAAAGCGCGGGTTGTAGTAAAGGAGGGAAGATCGCAGCCACAACAAAAGAAGAACGGCAGCAACGACCAGAACAACAGAGGAGAGACTGACATTGGGAGAAAATGAAGCGGAACGGCAGTTGTCACAGCAGTAAAATAGAAAGAGATGCATCCGTTACAGCACAAGGGAGAAGAGGGACGACAACAGCAAGAACACGAACCTCACCCATATGACGATAACAGGCAGAAAGACGCAAGGTTTGGTGGCGTCAACACAACTTGCCCTATAGGTCGGTATGTACAAGTGGCCAGCTCTGCAGGACGACAGTAGTAACCAGTCAGTCGGTCACCACTCGTCCTCACATATGATATTCATGCTATTGTTCAACATTTTCTCCACTCCGGATGCAAGTATATTCTAGAGAGTATCTCCTACTACTGAAAATAGTTCTGGTGGCAGTGGTTGTCTCTGTCCACTAAGAGAAGAATGTACAAGAAGTAGACTTGTATACGATGCACATATGTATTAGCAATCACTGTAGTCAACAAACAGGAAAACACTCAAGGATCTTTTTTTTAGGGGTAAAAGTCTTTAATGTCAGTTGCATTAGAGAAGTATTAATCAACCCCTCTTCCCCCTCGGCCTACCTTAGGATGCATTTTCTAATATATTGTGAGTATAGTGATGTCATGATGAGTCATGTAGTTGTCAACCGAATACCAGCGTTAAGAGATCATAAAACCTGACTATAGTCACATCCCATCGTGTCAAAATCATATATATTTTTTTCTTTCATCTAAGGCGACTCTGGAGAACAACAAGGATGTGTATGATCGGCCCTGCCGTACAGACAAGCTGGGTAGCTACGACATTGATAGTCAACTGACTCATAAGATTTGCACTAAATGTGTTAAGCCTAGAATTGCATAATGAATCAAAGGTCATATTGTTGATGGTGTGAAGGTCATGGCGTTGAAGGTTATCCTTTAGGGCTGAGAACACCTGGCATTTTAGAAGTCTAAAGAGAATTATCAAAATTCAGGGTGGGTAAATATCCCGTCTATCCTGTCAGAAAGTCACCTTTCTCTTCTTCCTTCCTGTTAAATGATTTCTATATCCTTATCCTCTCCTCCTGCATTCCCTTCATCTCCCAAGCTATCTTATCCTCATCCATTTTCCTGTTTTGTCGTCTTTCACCCAACTTTCCTTCTCCTCACATACATTCTGCTTCTAGTCTTCTCATACGTCCTTTTCTATTCATCCTTATCTGCCCCTACAAGGCCTCTCTCCCTCTTCCTGTTCCTCTTTTCGTTGTCTCCATCTTCTTCTCCCGCGTTTGGAAAACCAGTCTCATAATGATGCAGTGTTTGTGAAACTCTTGGGGCCTTGAACAGCACGTAGCTCAGTAAAAACTTTATGGCTTCACACTACACTCACTTGGACCTTGATAAAAACGGAGGATCGTAAAGAAATGTCCAGGTTCCTGTTGGACCTTTGGAGGATACCAGATGGCGAGACTTTGTACGGGGAGCTGGGATCCATCATATACAAAGCACAAGAATGTTCGTCGCATACTGAAGCTTTTTTTTCTCTCTCTCTCTCTCACTCTCTCTCTCTCTCTCTCTCTCTCTCTCTCTCTCTCTCTCTCTCTCTCTCTCTCTCTCTCTCTCTCTCTCTCTCTCTGTAGCCTTCAGTAAGTGTTATGCTAACGAGGATACTATCACTGGCTTTAAACTTTTACTTCGTTCCATCACTGTATCAAGTTCAAGAGTATCCCTATTGTGTCATCATTAACAATTACTTCCAATGTCACAATAATGTATTGATCTCATCAAATTTGTGGCGATTCAACGCCGAAAATGCATAAGGTCATTAATTTGTTTATTTGCTTTCCATTGCCACTACAGTGGCCCTATGTCAAAAAGCTTCTCATCACAGTGTCTTTCTTCCTATCAGATCACTCGAGTGGACAACTGGATAAAGGTATGTATACGTATGTTTTCCTATTACTAAACTAACAAACTACGAAAGATGGTAAGTGATGAAGAGAGTAGATAAAAGGATAAAGGGATAGACTGACTGAGGGAGAGAATGATAGCCACAGTGAGAGAGGCAGAGGAATATAAAAAGAAATCTTAACGTGACACAGACACTCTCCGCCTCTTCACAAGGATGAGGAGTTATGTTCGTAACATAGAAAATCTTTGTACATAGCTCATGACACTCTTCCTCCGTCATGTTCATGGTTTATTTCTTGTCCTTGTAATCTTCATGGCTGTAACATCTCTGTGGTGTACGTTTTTTGAGGAAGTATCCGGGGTGCCTTATGTGACATCACGACAGGATGAAATCTGTGACATTTTCAAAGAACACATAGTCAGGATGGACCAGATGGCTCTGCCTGTAGCTCAGACCCTCTAGGATATTAGCGTCACTAATAATGATAATAATGATAATAATGATAATGATAATAATAGTAATAATGATTATGATGATAACAGTGATAATAATAACAACGATGATGATAATGATGATAATAATAGTATGATGATAATGATGATAATAATGATGATAATAATATCACACACGCACACACACACACACACACACACACACACACACACACACATAAACTATTCCGTGATCGCTAGTTACAGTGACAAGAGAAACAGAGGAACAAATGAGAGACAGGTTGTAATACATTTTCTTCAGTCTGTGTTCAGGTAATAATGTAATGCATTATCTCCGTGGACACTACAACCCACTAATGTCTGTATTCGCGGATCCTTGCTTCAATTTTCACGTTCGTTTTCGCTACTTCTCCTCCCTCTTGTTGTTTATATTTCCTCTGGCGTCATTGTCCATGTGCTTTTAATCCCTCTCTCTTTCTCTCCCTTCTCCTCATCCTACCCCCTCTATTTTTTCTTTAACTTAATGATATCTTCTATCTTTCACAGAATCTTTGTGACCAGACTAATCCCAAGGCCACGAATGTGGTAATATTTCTTTTTGTCCTTTTTTTTGTGGGGACACCTTGACGATGTTTCTTATGGGTTGTCTGGTCCAATAACGGGGTGTGGTCATGTCTCTTAGCAATGGTTTACTCAAATCTGCTTGGAGTGTGCGACGTGATGCATGCACAGAAAAAAAGCACAAGAGGACTGTGAGAAAGCGAATGTGTCCGCGTGCAAGACACTATATGTGCAGAGGATGTGAGGTTATGAGTAGGTAATGCCTGCAGTAAGGTGTGCGAGAATTATATGTCAGAGTCTCTGTGCCTCCCAATCTGTATTACGATAAATACTGTGGGGGACATGAGTCATGGAGTGTCGCCATACTCGTCTGAGTTTACGAGTGTCTGGATTGCTTCACCTAGCGCTGGAGAACACGAAGTTTAATTGTCATGAATCGTTTACTAAGAATTTGTGACACGTCAGCACACCCCAACAGGTGGCGTGGTGGTTTTGGGGTTGTGTGTGTGTGTTTTGTGTGTGTTGATATCATTATCATTATATTATCATATTATCTATCATTATATAATCATTATTATTATCATCATTATCACATTATCAATATTATTATCATATTATTATTATTATTATTATTATATATTATTATTATTATATTATTATTATTATTATATATTATTATCGTTATTATTATATTATCATTATATTTATATCATTGTTTTAATATCATTATTATTATCATTATTATTATATCATTATTATCATATTATTATTATCATTATTATTATCATTATTATTATTATTATTATTATTATTATTATTATTATTATTATATATATTATCATTATTATCATTATTATTATTATTATCATTATCATTATTATTATTATTATTATTATTATTATCATTATTATTATTATTATTATTATTATTATCATTATTATTATCAATATTATTATCATTATTACCATTTTATTATTATCATCATTATTTTCATTATTATCATCAAATCTACCTGGGAAGAATTAAAAGTTGGTTGCTCTATGTGTGGAAGCCTAATTAAACACAGAGCATTCACAGAGAGTGGAGCGCAGATCATTATGAAAACATGGAGGACATGAAATTCTCTAATCAGCGGAGCATTTTGACTGATGGAGGGAAGCATTGATGATACAGCAGAGGAGTCTGGCTGGTTCGGGGGTGGGAAACTTTTTTTGTAGAGTTTCATGGGTATGTTAATGGATGTAGTAAAGCAGTTCTCCTTGAGGGTGTGTAACCATCTGGCGAATTGTTCTTCTAATGGCTCAGGATATTATGGGTGGATGACAGGCCTGGAGGCTGGTGGTGTCAAGGTGGGTCGGTGTCTGGCAGATGGAAAGCTAGTGGTGTCTCATGAACTGAGGGTGCGTCTTCATGGGAGAGATGACTGACGCAGAAGAGGAGTATGGTTGTTTATAAACCGTTCACGTTCCTTTAGTTTCCATCCGTTATTGGCTGATGTCAGACTATTTCATGCATGTGTGTGTGTGTGTATGTGTGTGTGTGTGTGTGTGTGTTTGTGTGTGTGTGTGTGTGTGTGTGTGTGTGTGTGTGTGTGTGTGTGTGTGTGTGTGTGATAACTTGCCGCGTTTCTTAGCCATGTATATGTACACACACACACACATCCTCCAACCTCAGCCAGGTACCCACATACGGGTCAGCCTATAGGGAAGGATGAACACCTGGGTTAGATATGGCCTGACTTCCTTCTTCCTGGAATTGAATCCGTGCGTGCCCTGCCTTGGGTGGGCCCGTGCTGACTCATGGTTAGTAATGCTAACCCCTATACAACGGAGGCTCGTGTGTAATTACCTACTTCTAATCAACGATTTGTAGTATTCGAGGAGGGGGTTTTACAGTCTTGGGGCACCGTCTCCTGAACATTCTCTACCATCGTAAAAACCTTCTAACTTTCTGTATACTGTCCACATTTACCACATGTTCTTTCAGTTCATTCCATTCATTGACCATTCTTGTTCGATAAGATCACTTCTTTAAAACTGCTTTAAGTTAGTTCTTCTTTTATTGCTTAATATCATGATAAGCTTTTTTGTTGTTCTGTCCCTATATCATTCGCCGAACTCTTCACCCCTAACATCATCATTGGTTTAAAAGCCTAAAGGTTAAGATAAGGTCGGTCACTCCTTACACTTCTCTTTTATGGTGGGCAAACCTTTGTGCTTTTTTTAGGTACAGTCACCAAACCTTGAAGCATGTCCTGGTCTTCACCCTCTGTAGGACGTGAGCAGTTTGCAAAATATTTCCATATCCGTACTTGAGAACTGTTCTGATATTTACCTGTAGACAGTTTGTCTCCTGCTGTATTCTCGGAAGATGGGAATATGACAACAGGTTAGAGATAATATCAACCCTCGTCCCTCTCACACACAAAGTCCTGAAGCTGATCTCCTGCTAAATAATATTCTAATTGAGGCCTTCTTTTCCTGTGTTTCATGCTCATTATCTTAAAAATTACTTGAGTTAATTTCATCAACCACGTATCACACCAACTTTGGAATCTGTTTAGGTCCCTTTCGTAATCTAATGTATTCATCCTCGTTTTTCACCTTCTGGTAAGACGCTCACGTGAATGGAGATGAGCATGGAGATGGCTGTGAATCGCATGGCCTTGCCATACACATACTGGTCGGGGTCTGTGTCTTGGTCTTGCCATATCATCATGGAACTCTTACGCAGGTTTGGCAAACTCTTTACGACTACACCTCAAACCATCAGAATAATTGCGACATCGTGACGCATTGCTGTGAGAGGTGACGATCTCTCCCGTGTGCTGACGGTGCCTCGCGATCATTGAATGGTGACAGATCAGTTCACTGACACGTACCCCCTAGTCCCTGTACATCAGCCAAACCGCTGGATGACATATCACGCCACGGAATATACCAGTCAGTCAAGCTTCAAGCCAAACAAACAATACAACACTTGCACTTAAGTCAGACTGAAGGCTAACAGGTCACGCCGCTGGCAATGCCAGCCTCAGTCATACTCCTGACCGCACAGTCACTGCTGCTCCAGCCTGCACCCGGGCATCAACTTTAGATACACAGTACCGGAAAGTTAAGCAAAACTGAAGTCGGTATCATAAGAAGCGAAAAAATAAAAACAAAGACCTACGGTATGATGTAGGCCTCATTTTCATAATGACACTTCCTGTCTAGACACACTCGTCTTCTCTGTAATATTACACTCTAGAAAATATTTCCCATCCCTCCAAACACCAGTAGGTCCTTTTCAAAAACTAGTATCTCCATCCTAATACCAGTACCATTTAATCAACATTAGCGTCCTCTCCTCATTTTTCATACCTTCCTTGTGAGTTACTTCCTATCAAAAAACAGTATCTGTCCGACGCGACCACCTAATTAGGATAGCAGTGTTCATCTCCGTATCAAAATTCTCTACCTACCATGATGACTGCCAATGAAATGCAGGTGATTAATCAATTATAAGATTTGTACATCTTTTGTGACAATGCAGCCCTTCAAGTAAAGTGCTGGTATCAGATTAGATATGGACTGCATCTCTTACAGTGTAACCACTAACGCTGTTGATATCCTTGTTTGTCACCACAACATCTATGTCCGAATGCTAGTAACACTGCTCTTTCCATATTAGTCAAATGTCGTCGCCTTTGCAACGCATTCATAGTTCCGAAAATAAAAGAGCCCCGGATGTATTCAGCAAAATATCTATTACTAAACCACAGTCATCGCCCTAATCAGCTGGTAATACTACGTCTATAGTCTGTGGCTCTTGGTGGAGGACGTGAGCAGCTGTTATGAGGGTAAAAAAAGAGGCAAACTGACATAGAAGAATATAAAGAAACGTACCTCCTCCACTGCTTAAGTTTAAAACAAATCTTTTTGTCTGTGCCCCAGAACACCCACATTCTTTACTTTAGCAATCATGACCTCGAAGATTAGCTATCAGGGAATGTCATTATCTCTTCCATCTTTATAGCGCGCTAAGCAAGAATCCTCGCTAATATTTCGCGCCAGTCACAGTACTCACCATTACTTCTGACGAAGCTACAATTTCAGGGTTGACTCACGAAGGTTACCTGGAGAGGAAGAGCTCCTTATTATTCAAGCGTCTCATTCCTTCTTATATATACTATTTAAACTTTAATCCTTGATGAGACATGAAGAGACATTCTACCTGAAATTTATGATTCGCATATTCTTTATGTGGTATGCTTTCTTTTCTTTTTTATCACATTTGCGCGCTCTCGCTGAATTTTGTTGCAACCTCCCTACCAAACCTTTTACGTCCTCTCTCTCTCTCTCTCTCTCTCTCTCTCTCTCTCTCTCTCTCTCTCTCTCTCTCTCTCTCTCTCTCTCTCTCTCTCTCTCCCTCAGTATCAGACATCGATATACTAACTCCTTGTAACACAGCAGCCTCCTCTAGATAGGGAAAGGTATGATAAAATACCTTAAGAAGTATGAAATATCTATATTCCTGACCGTTGTGACCACTCTCCTACTATTCTGAATGTGTTTTTCACCTCTAATCTTTCGCGCTGTAGCTACACAATCTCGCCTCCAATTGGATCATACGACCACATTCTCATATATCTATCTATTCTAGTAACACCTTCCCCTCCAGCAGCTCCGAAACGTAAATACTGGGATCTCAACAAAGCTGACTGGAATAACTTTTGGAAATTCTTTTCTGACTTTTCTTGGGTATATTACTGTCGCTTATGTGGTGATGCTTCTGTCACCACTAAACGCATAGCGGAAGTTATTGTTGTGGAATGGAAGCATTTATCTCCTCTTCCTTCAAGATGACCTCTTCTTCCAATCCAGGATTCAACCGTTCGTGTTCTAAAGCCATTCAGGCAAGGGATCAGGTATATCAGGCCTGGAAAATCCCTCCTTCCTCTGACTCTCATTCCAGCATATCACTGCCAGTAATCACTGGATGTAAGTTTTCCATGAAACGAAGCGTTCTTTATTCAAAGAAAGTGTGACAACCTCTCCCGTGGAACAGCTGATAGGTCTTTCTGGCCTTTAGCTAAGGGTATCGCTATCAACTTTTATCGCCCCACCTTTCCTTCACTTTTCCCTTTGACGGCACTATATCAGACCCTCCCGTAGACAAAGCATCTCTCTCTGGTTCTCGTCTTTCCTCTGAATCTACTTTAGATGACAAATATTTCTTTACCCCCTGAAGCTCTTCATACTAATCCAGTACCCTTCCGAGACCCAGGCTACCATACCACCAGAGGTGTCCACACTGTGGCAGCAATGACTGTAGCCAAGGGCCCGAGACCCAGGCTGCCACACCACCAGAGGTGTCCACACTGTGGCAGCAATGACTGTAGCCAAGGGCCCGAGACCCAGGCTGCCACACCACCAGAGGTGTCCACACTGTGGCAGCAATGACTGTAGCCAAGGGCCCGAGACCCAGGCTGCCACACCACCAGAGGTGTCCACACACTGTGGCAGTAATGACTGTAGCCAAGGGCCCGAGACCCAGGCTGCCACACCACCAGAGGTGTTCACCACGTGGAAGTAATGGCTGACCCGAGGTTTCGAGAACCAGTCTGCCACACCATCAGAAAAGTCTACACAGCGGCAGTAATGATTCCAGGCAAGGTCCCGAGACACACGTTTCTACACCACTCATAAACCTCATCATATCTTGTATCACACCTCCTCATTAAACTCGTCTGGGACTGTGGCTTCTTATTAATCAATTTTCCATAAATCATTGATGAGGTGAAGTTAAGCCAGACTTTTCCATCTGTCGGAGACCAGCTCAGCCTACACCCAATAGCCTGACTGGTTCTTATAAACAATCTTACGCAAGATGTATTATAGTGAATTATACGAAATTTCACACTCAGGACGATAATCATGCTACTGCACCAGTAATCATGTCATAAGGAAGTTAATGATATAACTGAGAGTACAGATTAAGGAATAGAGGTTAGAGAAAAAAGGGGGTTTGCCCACCCATACCTGAGACCCGAAACGAGTTTAAACAACAGTCTGTCTAAACCCGTATCATAGGTGAGATATTCAGTGGGGAGCAGATCGACCCATTGAGTGGAACACTGACGTTATACGTGATGCTCATAATTGTTAACACTTACTTGAGGAAGGTATTGAGATGTAAAGAAATTAGGGAGGTGTATATGGATTGTAATTGATATGCCTTTGCAGTGATTTTATAAAGTAAAACGAGTGTCTTCTTGGAAAACAGTTGATAGCAGAACGTTGGCTTGCATAGAGGTAATATCTTACGTAGCAGGTGTTAGATCTGTTTGACTGGGCTGAAGAAGGATGGAGAGAGTTACATAGATTTACTGAGATACATAGACCACACAGACCCCCCATGGTCCAAGCGAGACGGTTCTGCTTGTACACTACTGGCAAAGATGCAGTCCCCTTAAAAGCAGAAAAGGGAAACTATAGAAAAGTAGAGACACTCTCCTTCCGTCAGCAAGCAGTACAGGAAACAGGTAGAAGCATCTTGCAGAGTTGAATTGTCTGAAGGGAATCTTTTTCAAGAAAGTTAGTAGATAGTATGAATATGAGTATGAGATGCATCCCTTCCCAGACACATGTATCCCTTCCACACACACACACACACACACACACACACATATATATATATATATATATATATATATATATATATATATATATATATATATATATATATATGGAGGAGGCGCGGTCAATGGATGACAAGTATTATTCATTATCGGAGAGTAACCAGCGATGAACGGACCCAATTTTGAACATCATTGTGTTGCTGCGATGATCATATTCTGGAGCCTTACTCCATGTGTCGATATGTCATTAGTAAAGAAACTTTTCGTGCTGTCCAATTGAACGTGGTGACCCCCTGAGTTTTCATCCATTTTCTCTCGTTGGTAGCACAGTGCGAAAGTAAAGAAGTTATCTATATCGAAATTGTTGAACCCTTTAAGTATTTCGGAACATTCTGTCAACTTTCATCGAAGCCACCTCTTGTTTCGAGAGAACAAATTCAAAATTCCCAGCTTGTCTTCATATAGTTTGTTACGTAAGACTGGAATCGTTTTCACTGCTCTTCGTCTCATTTTTTTCTAATTTAGGAATATCATTTCCAGAGGGTTGCCACAGCACTGCGCTGCATATTCGAAGTGGAGGTCTAACTAGACTGAAGAATAGAAGCAATACTGCATCCTTTCTTTTGTATATAAATCTCAGTAAATCTTAACAGCTTGTTTGCTTTCTTGGGTGCTTCGTCAAATGCTGGGGAAATTTAAAGTTGTTAATGACAATAACCCTTAGATCCCTCACACAAGGGGTCTTATGTCTTGTGGACCATCAGTTTATCATAAGATTATTTGTTGAGATTTTCTACTTGCAACTGCTGACATTCATTAACGTTAAATGTATTTTTTTGCCATTATCTTAACCATTAAGCTAGTTTATCTAGTTCCTCTTGTATCATTAGCATGACTTCTCAGTTGATATGGCGTTGCCTGTCTTTGTAACATCTGCAAATTTTGACCCTAAGTTCTTCAGCCGCACATCAATGTCAGTCTTATAGATGCTGAAGTGTGTAGGTCACAGGATGGACCTCCGGGTCACCCCACTTGTGGTGATTCATTATTCGTTACGACTCTTTCCCTCGTATTACTTCTACAGCTTCTGTCAAGTTTCCTACGTTACCAGTGATCCCCAAAGCCTTGGCGATAAGCTTTTTATGACAAAATTCTATGAGGTTTGTAAGGAGTGATTTGTTCTTTCCAAATCCGTTCCATGTATTACTTATCATACAATGTTTTTCAAGATAGGCTAGGATTTTATCTTTGATAATCGACTCCAGAAGCTTTCATATAACTAATGCGTAGCTAATAGGACGGCAATGACCAGGCATTTCACGGCTTCCCCGTTTTTAATATATCTTCCATTCTCTGTTTCTATCCTGGGGATACTTACTGAAAATATATATTGGCGGTTTAGTTATTTCATGTTTGACGTTTTTGATTGGTCGTTGATGGAAACGACCAGGACCTGGACTTTATTGAGCTTTATCTTGTATCTGTGGTAGTACTTCTTTAACTGTGACGATAAATTGTCACATCCAGTGCATACTATGAATCACTATCTCTAAATTCATGTTGCTGCTTTCAAATATAAAAGCAGAGGTGAAGAAGAATTCAGGGTTTGTTGTTACACTTTTATCATCCATAATCGGTTCCTCATCTTCGTTTACTATGAGTCCTTCCTGATATGAATCCTGTTGTTGTTGTTGAGAGAGAGAGAGAGAGAGAAGAGAGAGAGAGAGAGAGAGAGAGAGAGAGAGAGAGAGAGAGAGAGAGAGAGAGAGAGAGAGAGAGAGAGAGATTTTGCCCCTTCACTTACCACTTATGAAACCCGTAAAAAAAGAGGGAGACGGAACTCTGTCAGCACCCGTCCCTTCTGCTCTTCTCTGGCTGAGGTCGTTCTCCCATCGAAATAAAGACTCGCCCTCTTTGCAATTAATTACACAACATGGGAGTGCCTCACAAAAACACCTATATGCTGTGTAGTTTTATTGAGTTTAGGGGGGGAAGCAGTGCAGTCATCTCTACTTGCTTGCCCCGCGGCCCTTCAAGTTCGCTGCGTGACCAGATACCTGCTTCTGTAATTAGAACTGTATATGTCATTAGTTATCGAAGTAAGAATGTGAGTTTTCAGCGTGTGGAACTAGTACTGAATTTCTAGCCCGCATCAGTCTTCATGAAGTAGTAGGATAAGGAACCTGATTGCGCAGGCCAAGTTATGTTTAACGGAAAAGTGATAAAAATTTCACATAGGTTCAGTGTAGGGGAACGGCCCGTTCAGCAGCTGATAATGTTTGGGCACCCTGAGACGCCGGCAGCTTCATCACTCATTATAACTACGGATAACCCTGGTTCGATGGTATTATAGTTACGAGAGGAGAAGCATATTATCTTCATGAGAGGATTCGTAAATACGGCCTGAAGAAGAAGAGGTCGTGTAATAACGAGCCCTTGTGAGGAGCGAATTGTGGTGCACAAAGAAGTATCGACCACATTTCGTCGATGAGACCTGTAGCTCACGGCCTTTGATTACGGCTTTGGAAAATAACTCTGAACGCACAACTTAACCATGACCTATGAATACGACCCGTGGAACATGACTCGTAGGTAAGACCTGTTCACTTTGCCTGTGGATACGACTTACCTATCACGATCTATCTGGTCACTTGCGCCGCGAGTTATATTAGCGATACGTCTCTATCAGCAATAGATTAAAGAAGCGTAACATACCATCATATTGTCACCTAACTGTTGATTATCCTGAGATTTCTTAATAACTTCAAAACTTTAGTCATTCTGTAACTTTTGATTTCTCCAAATCTGAGATTACATAGCGTTATTCCTCGGCGGTCTCTAATAAGCAAAATTTACTCGATCATAAGCTAGCTGGTCACTTGTGAATCTGTTCGTCAGTCAAAGCATCTGGTCTTGATGGAGCACCTGAAATTGCTACCACCCACAGAATATGATGAAAGGGTTCCAACATGATAGTCACTGTTTGCTGAACTTTGAGAGAGACCACACGAAAGTAGCAGAAGTAGGGGATGGATGGAATAGATCTGAGAACTGAAGGTGTGTAGAAGATGAGTGACGTGAAACGTTAGAAAGAATGAAAGATGAAGGACAACGAGAGACCTGAGAGTTCAAAGAGTTTGAAAGACCTGAGAAGTGAGCCATTTGAGATAATAAAGATATTAGGGAACTAAGAATAAGCAAAATGAGAAAACTAATTACAGAATATGATACATAAAAGGAAGGAAATATCAGAAATGAGGCAGAAATGGGTATGGAGGAACGTTGGAAGCGGGAGAGCAACAGAAATGGTGGAGCGAGAGAGAGAGAAGGTAAAAGTGATTTCGCGGTAGGGGAAGATGTGGGCGGGTTAATAAAGGCTCTCGTGTGGGCTGATGGATAACACTGATGAAACAACGTTGTAGCTTGTCTGACTAGGACCCGGAGGAGGAGGGCAGAAGGTCAAGTGAGAACAACGTTGCCAGTCTAATGAATGACCGACTTTTGAAAATAATTGATTAATACAATTTCGAGCGGGAGAAGAGAAGAAAAAATATGGAAACCAAACGAGCGTTAAACGTATATTCTTGCTAACACCATCCATCAGTTCCCTGTGTGTAATCTGGAAGTATTCTGGCTTTAATTCATTTCCATTTTGCTCGATCAACTGATGCTTTGTTATACAAAGTGAATTGCCTTCGATCACGTAAAGATGTAATGTTAGTGAGGCTATCGAGCAAAGATGTGCACAGCGAGACGTTGTGATTACCATTAATAGAATTCCCAATGGAAAGACACGTAGAACTGACCGTGATGCATTTACTGGCCGCCCGGGGTCGAGCATATAGGTTCGAAGCCGTATCGTGGCAGACAGTTCGAAGCCAACCCAGTCGTTCCTCCTCATCTAGGGATAAATTGGGTATCTGGCTCAAGCTAAGATATATATATATATATATATATATATATATATATATATATATATATATATATATATATATATATATATATATATATGCGTGTGTGTGTGTGTGGGTGTGTGTATTGGAAAGGATCAGATAATATTCACATCATCAGGGGAGACACAAGAGAGAAATGTAACAGTCAGTTGATATACAACGAAGAGACTTAGCTTGGACGCCATTTGGTCTTGGACAATCGCATCGTGATTATTACACGAAAGTGCACTTGGGAACTTATCGTGTTTCATTTTCCCCAGGGACTCTTAAGAATATATATATATATATATATATATATATATATATATATATATATATATATATATATATATATATATATATATATATATATATATATATTTATATATATATATATATATATATATATATATATATATATATATATATATATATATATATATATATATATATATATATAGCGTTGATGGAAAGAAAAAAATATGCTAGTGATGTGTGTCTTCTGGCCCTCAGTGACCACACATCATGATTCGCTCTCGAAAGGCCATCATTTGTTTCATAAAACCTATCTCTCTACGTTTCTTTCACCCTGGAGAGTAACATAATAGGGTTTGAAATGAAGATCTAACCACAACTTAAACAATAGTGCAGGCTGGCTAAGTGAAGTGTATCAACTGCAAGCGGTTACGAAGTGCCAAGGGTTCATTCAGGTACAAATGCCTTTTCAAGGTATTAAGTCAAGTTCTCATTGTACACAAAAGGAAAACACACTGTTCTACACTATATTCCTTCCATCAGAATAAGTCGTGAGATGAGTTTCTGCTTGAAGATCTGGGCATGTGAAAGATGGTGAATAAAAAAAAAACAAATAGAGTTTTACCAAGTAGTAAACTGGGAATAACTGACGATGATTTGTAAGGTTATCGACCCTGGGGCGTCGACTCAGCCACAAAAGAAGTGTTCTTTCATTGGCGTGTTGGAGTCACGAAGTCTCTGGCGTTATCGACTAGTCTGGAGCGAAGATTAAATGATTACTTCCACCACCCAGTTTAAGTAGTTCTGGAGCGCTCCGTCATTATGCTCAAACATAGGTAATTTACGTTTTACGTGCGTTCTTTTCTCTTGAGGTCAGTCTAATTCTAAAAGAAATATCAAGAAAGAAGATTACAACGAACTTTAATTCACTTTTCGTGTCACCCTCCACGACCACCCGCGTCTGAAAGGCGGTTCAACAAAATTGGGTCATTGATCTTCATTTTTTTTCAAATGAGGCGATGAGGAGGTGCAGTGGGTGGTAGGAAATTTCCTCATGAATTGGACAGACAAGATGAAAGTGGGGAGTGATGCAGCAGGATGATAATGGTGAGATAGTGTAGAGGCTCGAAGTAAGAAGGAACTTATACTCTAGTTGTGGTGAAAGGCGCAAAATGAAGGTCAAAAGACAAAGTGGAAAGTGGTGATAGTGATGGTGGAGTGGTGGTGGTGATGGTTTCTAGAGCTGGTGATGGTGGCCTTGGTAAAGATGGGGTGAGGGTGGTTTTTTTTTTACGATAGTGATGAAGGTGTTGGTGATAAAGTTGTGTATGACGATGGTGCTTCTGATGTTAATGATATCATGAAATAGAACAGACGAACAAGCAATGTTCTCATTAACGAACATTCAAACTTTCGTAGTGACTCTCTCTCCCCTACGGTAATATTTCCCGCACCGAAGAGGATGTAAATGCCAACCCGTCAAGATGTTCCCTTTGAAAGTCCTCCATCCATTACAGTAGTAAACTCCGGACACCTCAGGACTGCTTCTTGTCGACAGTGGAAAATGTAGTAGTGTGTTAATGTGCACCCTTTAAGCTCCTTAACGATTATGAGTTTCTTGCCACGTAGAACGAGTGAAATTAAAGCGTCAAAGCGACGAACATTTGTTTCTTATGGCTGAAATTTCGAGGAATCATGAGGAATGCTGTTCTTGAGAACTGGTTTGCAGCTTCCATTTTTTGACATATCTAAAGTCAGAACTTCACGACACAGTCTTGGAGGATATCTCATCTTCGATCGTGATCAACCGGTGATTAAGTAGTTTGCAAGATATAGACGAATTTTTACCACTGTGAACCTATCAGATAAATGTGGATACCGGCGAAAAATGAGTAATTTCGCATCTCGAAACCAGTCTCGTGCGAGAACACAGACTCCCTGTCACACCTAAAAACGCGTTAATTGAGTTCGCCTTAAGAGCAAATGTGATTGTAATCATCAAATGTTGTTGAACTATCAGGGGTGAATACGTTCTTCTCCTCTTCGTCTTAAAGCCAATAAAACACTAGTCATGGCTGCGTCAGGGTCACCTGACTTCACTGTTCATTCACATGACTCATGTACTTACACATGTCAATTGCACAGTCCCTCAGGGGGGAAAAAGACCGCATTCAGTGTCAGAAATATTTTTGGTACCAAATATTTATCGAGTCTGAAGTAAGCTATTAGGATGATGTATTAAAAGACTTTAGAATAAAGCAAGTGAATGCACTGTGGCTGTGAGGAACAATCGTTCTCAATTCCCGTTCCTTGTTACCATAATGAGAGTGATGTTCTCTCTTGGTCATCACCGAATAAGTTGCATCAAAGCGGCATTAATCCGGACCTTACGTACTATCTCTAGCAGGATTATAATGATTATCATCCCCTGCAGTATTATTAACTCACAATGAACACTAAGAAAATTAGATTACTATTGCTTTCAAACAATATACGTCATCGGATTTAATAACTGTCAAACATGAATGCCCTCGACATTGTAAATGGTTGCAGTTTTCTTTGCTGCTCTTTTAAAAAGAGTCTGAGTAGTGTTTTTTAACGTGTTTCATAATATCTCGCTATGGCTTCATCCACTATAATAAAGACATCGAAAGCCTTATCATTTTATCTTTTTGTGCACTGTATCGATTAGATCACGAGTAGATGTATCCTGGGGATGATCAATTTCCCCGTCCTTGAGATTCGTCACTAATTTACAGCACTCCTAGCACAAGACAAGTGCATAGGAGGAGAAAACATAAATAAAGTCATCCGCTTGCAGTCACAGTTGTCTGATAGCCCTGAAGACTGATGCTGATCATAAAGCAGCAAGCCATCACCTCGATATGTTTCAGTCACTGTTAATCATCAGATTTGAAAATGTCTGGTTTCAAGTGGATAACCATTTTTGTCTCTGCTCCAAGATGATAAGTTTTTCTAAGGTTCACGGGTCAACAGGGTTTACTCCATCATCTCCAGATTCTTTAGAATATCCAAAAGCTGAAACAAAAAGCCCATACCACATACATCGAGAGCTGAAGACAATTAGTTTTGTTTTACAGGTTTATGCCAGATGTACTGAAACTGTTTTGAGAGCTGTTATGAGGGGGCTTTAAGTTTTGAGAGCTGCTATGAGGGGGCTTTAAGTTTTGAGAGCTGTTATGTGGGGGCTTTAAGTTTTGAGAGCTGCTATGAGGGGGCTTTAAGTTTTGAGAGCTGCTATGAGGGGGCTTTAAGTTTTGAGAGCTGTTATGAGGGGGCTTTAAGTTTTGAGAGCTGCTTTGAGGGGGCTTTAAGTTTTGAGAGCTGTTATGAAAGGGTTTTAAGTTTTGAGAGCTGCTTTGAGGGGGCTTTAAGTTCTTGCTTTAGAACTACGTTAAGTCGAAGTCCTGTATCATCCAACCGAATGTGACCTGCCTCATTGGCTTCTACAAGGCAATGAAACTGTCATTGCGCTCTTCATGGACTAAAACATATGGTAGAATTTCGAAATACCAGACATCAGTGACTTTATAGCAGTTTTGAGCAAAGTACTGTGTTTCCCGGATTATATCACCCTCAATAAACCTATACTGTGGCCGTGCTGTGTGCAATCCATCCACGTAAGTAGTAAATAACTGTGGAGATGCAGTCCTCTCCCAGCTCTCAGTCTTAGCTACACATATACCACGTGACCTCCCTACGTCTTAAAGTTGCTGGAGATATACTGTTCATATTTCAGGAGCTAACCCTTTTGATATATTCCTTTGCCTTTGTTCATCATGATAACGCTGCCTTTGGAGTCAAGAGCTTTCGTAAATCATATGCGGCTGGCAGAGATCTATGGTAGCCTTAGGTCCATAATCCTTGCATGATATAGTAATCAAGACCCTTAAAGCCAGCGCAAGAGGTATTCAAGGGATGGTTTGTAGGTATATGATTATAATGCCACTTGAGTATATCCCCGGCTAGTGATTAGGGCGGGTGAGCAGACTGACAGATTTGGAGAGTTAGCTGACGGCTGAACCTACCATATAAACATTCCTTGGAGATGGTCCAGGGGTGCTACACTGAGGAATTTGCTAGTGGCTAGGCGTGTAACGAACGTCCCCCGTTGAGCTGGTTCAAGGCTACTACATTAATATGATATATGGTGGCTGTATGTATAGTGAACATCCCATAGAGTTGAGCCAAAGGCTGCTACACTGACGCCTCTTTTCGCGTATCACCACCCGAACGCTCCGACTCTGTTAGTGTAAGAGGTTCAAAAACGGGTAGAGAGCATGATAAGCTACGACATCTGAATGATTTTTATCGTGATTGTATCGTTTAGTGAGCAGGGACGGAGGTTGGGATGATGAAGTATTCTGCGAGTACAGAGTATATGGTAGCGCCTGGAAGCGGTGGTAGGGATTTCTCTACAGCGACCAGTGGCGTCCAGTTTCCAGTTTTATGAATGAGAAGAAAAATCTTGTTTCCTCTTTTGGTAACGGAGTCCAGCTTCCAGTTTTATGAATGAGAAGAAACGTCTTGTTTCTTCTTTTAGTAACGGAGTCCAGCTTCCAGTTTTATGAATGAGAAGAAACGTCTTGTTTCTTCTTTTAGTAACGGAGTCCAGCTTCCAGTTTTATGAATGAGAAGAAATTTCTTGTGTCTTTTCTCGCTGCTGGTTCATCTCTTGTCACAAGGCCAGCCAGACCCACTTGATCCAGCTCCACAGTATGTGGCAAGATAATCGTAATTACCCAAAACTCATTTCCTAACACACCCAGGAAACTGGTCCCGATGTAGTCTTGTAGCACGCATACCCTGTGGAATAAAGCATTAATTTTTCCTCACGTGCTACAACCACCTTCATCTCCAAGAACAGACAATTCTGGCAATACCTTCACATCAAGGGATGATCAACATTATTCTAGAGTTCAAGGCCAAACATCCCATTATTCACAGAACAGCTGTGAGCCGTCACACAGCGATAAAAGAAATGACAACAATGAATCTAAAATCAGACAAAATGAATTTAGCTTCACATCGTGACCTTACTCCAATACCACCTGAACTCTGAGGTCTCCTGCCTGACTCTCACCCTTAAGAGCACCCAACGCTTGACTTCTGCTTTTGTATGTTCGTCCTGACGGAGAAGTTTCTGTCGCGTGTCTCACGCAACACCTTACGTCTTTCTCATCACTGTGATGTGAAACGTACTTAAATATAATCGGTGTGTGGAACACAAAACACTTTTAAGTGATCAGATGTATAGAAAGTACAGAATGAGACAGATTGCACAATATGGTAAAGTGACTTGGTTTGACGAGACGCTGGAGCACACACACACATCGGTAATGTTCCTCCATCAGGAATGCTGCTGGCTTGGGAATCCGATTGAGACTCTGTATAAAATTCACCCCAAACTAAGGTGTTGGATTAGAACGCATGAACATCTTACACGCTTCGTCACATGATGGGGTTATTGTCGATTTCACCTGACTACAAGGAATATACGGTATTATCTAATATTAATTTTCAAAGATCGGTTTAGAGATTTGGTTTCCCCTCTCAGTGTAATCATTTTGTTCCTAAAATAGATACTCCTGTGGGTGGGAGATGGTAGGATGGCAGTTCCCACTCGCGTCAATAGAGGACGTTGGGGTTAAGTCGCGGCCCGCCTCCTGCTGCCACCTGGTGTCATAGAGTGGATCGACTAAGACCCGTTGTTGTTAAAGAGTTGCCAGCTTGTATGGCAGGGCAATGACTCTGTTTCTCCATCTAAATCAGGAATATACGATAAATTCATAGGTATATTTCCCTGACATATTTGTGTAAAGTTCGATCAACAAGTTCCTCTCTTCAAAATCTACTAAAATACTTTTTCTTCCGGTTATCATAGAAATGAAAAGTCTTAAACATCTTTCTTAAGAGAGCACTCTGGTTAGGCAAGTTCTATGGCGAAAGCTGAAGTGCCTTTTGATTAATACCACAAAACTGATGTATTTCTTCGCATCTTAGATTTTGTCATGAAAATAAGATACTAATTCAAGTTTCAGTGTGCCGTCGCTGACACTATGACTGGAATTCTTCCAAAAAGTAAATACAAACAGTGATGCATGCTTATGTTTTTCTATTGACTCGCGAGACTTTTCATGTTGAGGAAGACGACTCTCGTCCGTCTCACGCGCTTTATCCGTTACTGTTGTTTTTCTGTTTGATTTCATTCTGTAGTGTCTCCCTTCAGAAATGGAACACTGAAAACCAGAGTTGCTTAAGGTGAACGCAACACAACATTACACACTGTGCTCCACCGCCTTGACCCAGTCTCATTGTTCGCTGGCAATACCACTCAAACAACAAGCATCCTTAACAACTTGCACCACACGTTGCGGGAACTTAATTCAGGCCAGTTTCATGCAGCCTTTAACACAAGTAGGATTCACAAGGCTTATGGGTATGAGTAGCGTTCAGAAGGATGCGACGCGTTCAGCGACGTTCTGACTGAAGCCACTGCACTTCCACACCTACAGCCTTTCTCTCATTCTAAGCGTACCAGGCCACATGCTGTCTCGCTCTTATCCTCTGTGCTGCCAGGCCAGGGGCTTTTTCTCTCTCACCTTCGGTACCACCGGACCACACCATCTGTCTCTCTCATCCGCGGTAATGCTGGACCACATCTCTTGCATGTCTCATCCCCGTTACTGCTGGACTACATTTTCTTACTGTAACATCCTCGGTACAGCTGGACCATATCGTCACGTCTGTTATCCTCAGAACTTTTCTCACTGGGTAATACTGTTTCTTTAGATTTCTAAATTTCTCACTTAGAAGGCACGCATGAAAGTAACAGTCAGGGACTGGAATTTCTTTATGCATTTTAGGGCTGTTTTCATTGGCCTTAGTGGCATTAGAATATCTATATATGAACGGTAATATTACAAAGAATCTTTCTATACAGAAGTTCCATAGTAGATGCAGGAAATGCTGTAGGTTACATTAGTAGAAAGGCTCTTACATCCGATACAGCCTTTTGCACTTGTTCAATTTTCTGTATTCAAAAAGGATGCCAATACTGTATTCTAGTGGCAAATATCATTCTAAACATCAACAATCGATATATTGCTTTATAGTCTTGACTTGTTGACAACATGTTATTCTGTACGTGTTCCAAAAACAGGTAAAGCAGACAGTCTTGCAGGGATCACCGATATATCTGGATATAACAGTTTGTGATTGATCACCAAACACTCTTAATAGATATATCAGATGAACTGTGTGATACATTCAGTTATATAACTTAACCATTTTCCTTTTATATTACATTTCAGGTGAGTGTTAGTATTGCCGGCTCTTGTTCAACCTTCAACCCACAAGGTAACTGCTTGCTTTGGCAACTTCGTCGACAGCTAGGTAAGGCAAGACGAGTACTTTCTTCAGCAGCTCGAGAATGGTACTCTCAGAACTCGTAGCTCTTACATCACGTAATCTGCTTTGTAAAGAAAAAAAAAAAAAAGAAAATCTCTCCTGACTCATCAGATTGTAGATGAAAGTGATTTCTCGACTCTTTGTTTCTTTTCGGAACAAAATGAAAAGTTAAATTTTTGAAATGAGTTTCTTGGAATCATACCATTCCTTCGAGTTGTAGTGAGGTCTTCGTTTATTTTTCTTACTCACACATCTTAAGATAATGATGTTTATATATCCAACATCTCCAATAACATATGTCTTTTATTCGTATGCACACACACACACACGCACACACACACACACACACACACACACACACACACACACACACACACACACATATGTATATATATATATATATATATATATATATATATATATATATATATATATATATATATATATATATATTTTTTTTTTTTTACTTTGTCGCTGTCTCCCGCGTTTGCGAGGTAGCGCAAGGAAACAGACGAAAGAAATGGCCCAACCCCCCCCCCCCCATACACATGTACATACACACGTCCACACACGCAAATATACATACCTACACAGCTTTCCATGGTTTACCCCAGACGCTTCACATGCCTTGATTCAATCCACTGACAGCACGTCAACCCCTGTATACCACATCGCTCCAATTCACTCTATTCCTTGCCCTCCTTTCACCCTCCTGCATGTTCAGGCCCCGATCACACAAAATCTTTTTCACTCCATCTTTCCACCTCCAATTTGGTCTCCCTCTTCTCCTCGTTCCCTCCACCTCCGACACATATATCCTCTTGGTCAATCTTTCCTCACTCATTCTCTCCATGTGCCCAAACCACTTCAAAACACCCTCTTCTGCTCTCTCAACCACGCTCTTTTTATTTCCACACATCTCTCTTACCCTTACGTTACTTACTCGATCAAACCACCTCACACCACACATTTTCCTCAAACATCTCATTTCCAGCACGTCCATCCTCCTGCGCACAACTCTATCCATAGCCCACGCCTCGCAACCATACAACATTGTTGGAACCACTATTCCAACCCTCTCCTTGTGATATGACCGATGGAACGTTCCCATCCACGTCAGAGTTGACCAGCTAACACTAAGCACAAATGCGACGGAAATTTCCTTTTCACTAAGACTTACTCTCGCGACTTGCATCAGCCAGAAAGATTAAGCTTGATATCAATAAGGAAACGGAAAATCGATGATGATATGATGCCCACAAAAGCCTCTTTTTTTCAATTAATGAACTATTCACTGCTAGAGTTTATTAAGTATCCCATGTTATGGTCTAATACATTCATTAGTCAGGGGCAATTGTAACCATTACAAAGGTTTTAGAAAAGCTTATTTTATTGATTAATTTATTCATCAAAATACTAGTTTCTGGATTATTTCATTCCATTTCACTTTCCTTAATCAGAGTTCCAGGAAAGTACCGATTATCGTTCATCTTTTCTTCTTTCCCAGCCGTAAAGTTCGAATTCTTGCCTCTCATGATAGGTCATGCATTAGTATTCCATCGACTGTGTTTGTGAAGTTTACTGAATTGTGTATAACCTGTTCATTTCCATTTTTTTTTTTTTTACTGGTGAACATTTTCGTTCTCGTATAAACATAAATTTTTTTTTTTAGTTTTCCCATCCTCGATGTGAAAGTACCGCTTATTATGACACGGCCTTGATAGTACTGTCTTATCAACAAGTTCCTTGAAGTAAAGTTTCTTGTCCCTGATAGCATATAGGCCTGTGACGTTCACTTGATTTATTGCGTCTTCTGTTTGAGTTTTTGTAAGGAGTCATCGAGCAGGTAAGTACTCGATGATTTATTTGCTCATCTTTTTTTTTCCCCCTCTTCATCAAATTCCATCACGTTTTCTTCTGTCCAGGGAGAGAGAGAGAGAGAGAGAGAGAGATCGTACTTATGGTGACTTCATTTATGCGCAGTTCTCATAGCAGGAAATCGACAGTTACGTGAAACAGGTCGTGTGAGTTTTGTCAAGATAGATGGAGAAATTATGTTTGTGGACTAAAATGCCCGTAGCACATATGAGGGTTAGGCAGAGCGAAAAGACAGAAGTAACTTTGGCGAAAGCAGAAAAGCATGATAGCCACTGAAGTGTTAGATCACTGAGCAGCCGTCATAAACCCTTCTGATACCAGGCAGGTAGTAAGGGTAATACTTTCCTGGTCTTTGGCTTCTTGCTACCTAGTACCTACCGACTAATACAGGAGAGAGCTCCACCAAACAGATTCACTTAGAAAGCTTACTTCAAATCCACTGCGATTGCAGACACTGCTAAACCACAGACCATCGCAATACTAACCTCAGTCACTCCCGGCCTGATAATGAATGATCCAGTACCAGTTTGTACGTAGCAAAACGGCATAACTAAGGAGCACATAGCCACCACTGAAATGCGACAGATCTCTCTATATATCGGGTTGATAGGAGAGAGAAAATTAGCGATTTCAGTGGGAGCAAAGTTTGTCATTGGGTGGTAGTAGCAAGTGAGTGAGTGAGAACTGGCTGCTGAAAATGGATGGATAGTGTTGGGGGTAATTTTTGTACAGGAAGAGAGAAATCTTAACGTAAAACTCACCATCTGTGTTGCTTAGCATTGCAATCAAGTTGTGAGTGGTTGAGATCATACAAGACGCTGTCAGTTTAGCTCTGTGTCCTCTGAGAAAACCTAAACAATTTTTTTACTTTTCTTTACTGCATCCACCAGCCTAGTGGTAGCCAACCCTGCTCAGTTATCCAGGTTATCTCTGACTAGCAAAGTAACCATGACAGAATCATCATCTGCCCTTGTCGAAGGGGCGAGCAATATCTCTGTCTACACTTCAGTCATCCATGATTCCAAGATCGCTCGCACCCAGATGTGATAACATCCATTCGTCCGCCCATCGTCATCCATCAAGTTCCAGGGTAATGACAACCACTTGGTGACCCTTAGTGTG
The DNA here is from genome assembly GCF_036320965.1 of Panulirus ornatus. Classification (NCBI taxonomy): domain Eukaryota; kingdom Metazoa; phylum Arthropoda; class Malacostraca; order Decapoda; family Palinuridae; genus Panulirus; species Panulirus ornatus. Next base: position 33,656,255 of record NC_092241.1, on the reverse strand, counting down.
TTCATGATCCGTAAGACACCTTCATAACGATGGAATCTGTCCTAAGTTAACTCCATCCCGTGTAGATAGTCATCGTCTTTTGTTTTCTTCTTTTATAAGCTTTTAATTCCAGTAATTGACCAATGCTGGCTATTCATACCTCACGATCTCTAACTTTATAACCTCATCGCAAATTTACGTCAAAAATTTCAATGATCAGATTTCCTTAACATGTCAAGAGAGAATGTATATTAAAAAAGAATTAAATCTTTCAAGCTTTCAACTTCATCAAAGCATTTTGCTATAGAATCCAGACATTGAATCCTTATATTGGAAGTGCTGTATGTATGATTAGAGTACTCTTTGACTTTGACTTTCAGGCAGTAAAGCATATCCATTCCATTTGAAACTTGCCAGCATCCCCGCTTGTGAACCCTGCATGTAAAACCCTTTGTCGCATCTAAACTTAAGATATATAAACTAACCTCTTAGAGAGGTTGGTGGCATTCATTCACTACACGCTATGGGTGAGAGTATCTTGTTAATCCGGCCAAAATTTCACGTAACTTGTGAACACTTCTCGCTACGTAGATAAATGGCCGTAGTGCCTGAACGAATGAATGACGACGTTTCTTTAGTTCTGTGTGACTCTGAAGACCCAGGAGATGATCTTGCGTCCTTTAGTGTGGCGGGAGGGAGGGTCGTGTTGTCTTCCACGGTTGGAGGTTCTTTAAAGCTGAGTGCTTATTAGGGGAAACGGTCGGTGGTCGCTGGGCTTATGAAACAGGCTGTTACTTGTATTGTTTCGTCTGGATGAAATAACCTCTTTCATGATCGCTTCTGTGATGATAACTTCAACATGATACTGTCGTATAGGTTTCATTGGTAAAAGTTCCCACTTTCAGAATGTCTCACAAACCTCTTCTCACTACTGCGCCTGTGCTTCACCCCCTTCCACCCTCCCCCTCCTCTCTCTCTCTCTCTCTCTCTCTCTCTCTCTCTCTCTCTCTCTCTCTCTCTCTCACACACACAGACTTAGCACGTGACTTCCTCCTTCCTCCTTACTCCCTCTTCTGTCCTGGATTGGCTGGCCAGTTGTATTTACACTCTACTCCTTTAGTGGTACTTTCGTTCCCCCTCCCCCTTAACCTGCAGATGGTTGACCATATGCGTCCCTACTTAGCATTCCTCATACGCAAAATACTAAATTTCTCCCCCAGTAACCCGTTTAAACCACATTTAAACCACCTTTAGTGTGGCGTGGAGCCTTCATTTGTGTACAACGCCGCCAGGAAATTTCAAGGTCTAGAGGAACGCCTTAAAGAGTAAGAAAACCGCACAGTTTGGAGATTAGAAAAGGAACCCAAGGGTAGTGGTAGCTTAAGTTTCGGAAGAGCGTTGCGAACATGTAGAGTAGGGGAAAAGTGTTACTTTTGCCTTACGGTAGTTGTAGACATCAACCACTTAAGGCGATGTGCATATTTCATGTAATCTTTTTATTTCTACTTGTAGATTGTCTCATCAAAAATGTGTTTCTGACCACCTTTTAAAAACTGAAAACCAGCTTACAGAGAAAACAGAGAGCTGACGTTTTTTAGGCATGATAGCGTCCTACTCATGGATCAATAAAGCGAGCCACCATACAGCCGGTTTATTAAGCCTAGGCTCAAGCGCTCGACAGAGGCAAGTGGTTTTTGCAGAGTTAGTTTTCTCAGTAGCCTTTCATTGGCTTTTAGAACGAGTAGCTAAAACATAACATAAAGAACTATCAAAAGCAATTTGTTTCCCGACCCACTATAGACTCATTGTTACACTAAAACAATCTATGTATCCATCGTCCATATAAGAGATGCAAGTCAAGAGAATCTACGATTCATTATCCCATTTTCAGATAGATTCTCCGATCAACATTTTACAAGCAAACCAGATGATTTGCCCGTCTATATATTTCATTCGCAACAAAAGTCTACGAATTCATTAACCCTCAATTCAGCAGGTCACCAAATTCTAAGAACATAATTCAAAACTCTACGGATTTCCCAACCCGCATGCCACTACCGAATCATAAGAGTGTATGGATTTGCGGTCACATCGTACATGACCAGCATGGAAGAAGTATGTAGATTTCGCATTTTTCCTCCAACTAGTGCACCGATAACGTTTATAAGTTTACCTCCCAATGAATCACCATTATCTGCAAAGACCAGAAACTAGAAGTGTATGGATTTAACAACTTAAGATTTAGCAGCTATGTAAAAGCCTCTACAGATTTGCCAAGCCTGTTATCACCGACACATAACAAAAGTTTACCAGTGTATATTTCGCAAATCTTTGTGTTTGTAGGTTACAACATTCTAATTTCAGCAGCTGAGATAAAAGTATACGGATGTACCAACCCTACATTCATTAGCACCATATTTCATCGGTACGCTGAAAATCTTAAATTGTAGCAGGCTACATTTCAGCACCTCTTCAAAAGTCTACGGATTTATGAACACATAATTCAGCAGTTCACTAAAGGCGTCAGATTATTCATCAGCTCAGATTTCAGTAATTTACCAAAAGAATGATGGTGCTTGGTATACCAACTTATCCTTTGGAGTATCACTTGGAGAATCTACAGATTAACCGACCCAAGTATCGGCACATAGATGACACATCTTACGGATGTAAACATACTTTTTTTGAGCAGATTGACAAGAATCTGTAGATAATTAGGAGCACATTTCACGAAGTGTGTGTGTATCTAGCAGGCTCATATACCGATGTCGGTCGCTCACTGAGGGAACTCATTCTACTTTATTTTGCAATGCGACTACTGAAGGAAAACGACTAATATCACCTCTCACTGCTGTCCCTCGTATCAGCAACTCATATTGCTCCATTAACGGCAACCCACCATTTTTCTCCACGGTACCTCAAAGTTCATACTAGAAATTACTTTTGCTAACTCATCATAATAGCCCATTACGATCCATTACTTACTGATACACATGACGCCATAGCTCAATACGCTCTACCTCCTACATAATCTTCAAACAGATTCTTAGATACAAGAATCACATAGTGCTTAGAATTCCACACTCATAGTTTCTCAAGATGGTACATTGTAAGAGTTCCTTCATTTTGAATCATTATCACCTATCACTCAAAATCATAAGGCCAGTCACTCTTACGTACTCTCATGCTGATACACTGATGTGTGAAGAAGCACAAACGCACCTGCTTTAAGGCTCGCCAACCATAGCAACTGCCGCTACCCTCACGTGCAGCCTTTATTTTCATAAAACGAATTACTCCCAGCAGTGATGCCAGCATCAGATAAGGTTACAGTGATGTGTTCTCTCTTTTTTTACTTTTTCTCTCTCTTTACACACACACACACACACACACACACACACACACACACACACAGGTACTGCCCGTTTGGTATTAAGGAAGGCTTACTTTTAAGTCGGAGGTAAACGTGATGTACGGCCACTTTTTACAATAGGATATCTTCATAAGATTCTCATCTCGGGTAAGTAAAATGAGAGATACGAAGCGAAAGGAAGTGGATAAGTATCTTCCGACGTCCAAGCTCTACCAATCGTAGTACTGGTCTTAACAATCAGAAAAAACATCAATGAATCCACTATAAGTTGGACTTATCTGCATTTACCTGAACGAAATTTGTGATCGTCCTGTTGACAATCCTCCAATACTATACCATGACAGCACGCACGCGCACGTCCACACTTACGCTACAGAAACGAAAACTACACGAGCTTGTTCACAGACATACGACTGCAAAACAGTAACAATAACACACAAACACATTCGGTGTGATTACAATGCAGCGATTGGAGGTCGGCTCTAAAGCCTCAGTCCTCAGCGCTTGGTGATGCTCCACCTTCTTCATGGCCACAAATGCTCCATCACCGTCTCCCGCCGCCTCCCCCACCATCCCTGGTGACGCTGCTCATTAATTTCATGGTCATAAATGCATCATCACCGCCTCCCGCGGCCTCCCCGCCCCCCTCACACCAGTAATTTGTCACTCACGTCATCATCAAGTTGTCATATTATTACCCCGAGCGAGCGCTCGCTCACTTCGCCGGCGATTAACGAAAAAGTCTCGAACGCTTGAAGCAAGGACTAGATCTAACGATCAGTAACATGTTTATTTTTTTTTCTTGCGAGAGAGAGAGAGAGAGAGAGAGAGAGAGAGAGAGAGAGAGAGAGAGAGAGAGAGAGAGAGAGAGAGAGAAATCAAGCGTGTAGAATTTATTGGACCACTTGATTCTCTTACAGAGTCAAATACCCCATAGTCATAGCTAGATATTCCACTGTATGTATCTATACAACAGCGCTGGGGTAAAGAAAACGGTCATTTCTATCACAAATTTGGAAAGTTTTACACTCGAGAGATTATCTCTCAGCCTTTCCCAGTAAAAACTGTAGGTGTCCGTCCGTGTTACGTTTATTGATACATCTTCCGATATATGAGATACACTGTTAGTCATTCCTATTGGTTCCTTTGTGACGGGAACGTGGCGCACACTTTGGCAGATCCGATAAAGTTGATGTGAGCGTTTGCACCCTCGTCCCCACATCAGCCTTATTATCGTGGTCACGTGACCTTCCCAGGCCCACTCAGCGAGCGGGGTTGCTCATGCTAGATTTAGGCGTGGGGCTTCATGTTGTCTTTTCGTTTTGCCTTGTTTCCTGGTGTCTCCTGTTGCACCATCTCTCCATGGTCTCCAGCCACTTTCTCGAAGCCTTGATATATAAATTGTTGTTCGTGTACAAATGTCATATAATCAAAATACATCGATGATAATAGGATCTCAGATACTTTTCTACTGTTTTTCTGTTTCTTCGGATTTCCATCCTTTCTGCCAAGGAACCTTCGAAGATTTTAGAATGAATGTGGTTAATTCCTCCTCCTCCATTATCATATCCTCCAACATATCCCTCTTTACTGTAGGGTACCGTTGGTGACTTGAGACTATCAAAGCCTTGTCCTGACAGTGAGGAGGTAGGACCGTCTTTACTACTGAGGTACAACAGTGGGGGAACTAATATCAAGGTTCAGGGTCAGATACCTTGGATGGAGCTTAGGTTTTACACGAGCGTAGATGCCTTTCAGTGGAGGGGATATCCCTACTTCAACCATTTGTCACTCGCCATCACGTCGGCTGGCATAATGCATTGGATACAGAGTATGGAGGAAAGGAATACTGAATAGAATAAGAAAAGCATTACTCAGTGGAGAGAGAGAGAGAGAGAGAGAGAGAGAGAGAGAGAGAGAGAGAGAGAGAGAGAGAGAGAGAGAGAGTACTTAACGGCGAGACCGCCAGAAGACAGGGCTCACAGCTAGGAAATCTAAATTTACGAAGAACGAGTCGTGTCAGTTTACGAATTATCATGTGTTATGTATGCGAAGAAAAGATTGCATGCTTGTGTACTGAAAGCCAGCTGCCTTCGTGAGGGTGAGACAGGAAGGAAAGATAGCCACCTGGGCCAAAGGACAGAGAGAGAGACTTAACAGCCACTGAAGTGCTGGATCATTGCGCAACCATCTCTAACCCTCCTAATAAGCAGGCGCGTAGTACTGTCATTATGCCTCCGTGATCAATAGCCGCCTACTACTACTACTTACCACGTTTATTCCCTTTTCCATTGTTGTAATTATGTATCCCTCTGGACAGACCAGGTAATGATGTCATGCCTATTAGTTTTTTCTCGACAACTCCAACAATATCGGATGATGTTTTTTTTCTCTTTTCCTTCTTGAATTTCACCTTTTTACCGTGTACTACATCTTCACCTGTAACCATTACTTTCACTTTAACATTTCCATCAATGCTATAGAGTTAGTGACCTTTCTGTGGTGGTGGCTGGGCCGTTTCGTCCTCCTGCCTTATTTAGCGCTTTCTGTTTTTTCCCCCCCTTCTGACTGCATTTTGTGTGTGTGTGTGTGTGTGTGTGTGTGTGTGTGTGTGTGTGTGTGTGTGTGTGTGTGATAACCTTTTTGAACAGTACAGTGACGGCGCTCCACAGTCTTGGATCCTCTATCATACATCTGTAAAACTTTATATATGTATGCTTTTAATCCTTTGAAATCCTATATTTGTCTCTTCAAAATTCCTTTTAAAGGTGTCAGACAGAACCCACGACTCCATTAAGGCGACTGTCTCACCTTTAAGGGTTACTCAACCGTGCTCAGACCGCGGCCATTCTACTCAATTATTGAGTTGCTCGTGTAGCGTTTATTGTCATTTCTCCGTCGCTTTGCTATTATAGTGTCGTAAGATACCTCAGTAAATAAGTTACTTTTGGTAAAACGTATCCTTCATGCCTGCTTTCATTATTGTTAGGAGAAGATTTTGAGCTTATAAGGAACACGAAAAGGTGAAGATACCACAGGAAGAGGATCAGTTGTATTTAACAAAAGAGAATCGTTGAAAATTCTCAACAGATTAAAATGAGTTTAGACGTTTCGTAATCTTCCTCTTTCAGCGTTTTGCTACCATTCTTGAGCTATTTGCCTTTTCGCCTTAATTCTCTGTCATTCGACACCTACATTTTTGTCCTAGAATTCAATCGCATCTTTCATTTTTCCTGCTGCACATTGTAACCCATTAGGTTCTGGACCTTCACAAAATTAAAACTGGGATTTGCGTGGAATTTAGATATGAAACAAAATGGGAAATTCTCTGCTAGAGCTGGTTGATCAGTTGCGTTGATCAGTGATAATGATAATGATAATAGCAATGATAATAATGATATAATATAATAATAGTGATGATAATAATAATAATAATAATAATAATAATAATAATAATAATAATAATAACAATAATAATAATAATAATGATAATAATAATGTTAATAATAATAATAATAATAATGATAATAATAATAATAATTATCATTATCATTATCATTCTTATCATTATCATCATTACTTATATTATCATCATTATCATTATTACAGATTTGTGAAAGTAATAATCATAGTGGCAATGCCAACAACAATTATGGAATTCAAACAAAATTCAAACAGCATCACTCAGATTGTCTGAACACTAACACAGCATAATAGATAGCCTATAATGTTCGAGTCCCAGTCTAATATACTTATCTCAGATATGTGTGCCAGACTGATCATCGAATTTGGGAAAGGACTCCTGGAATGTAGTGATGAGTTAATATGTCTGTGTTGTCTCTTCGCTCCACAGTGTAAGTTCCATAACTTTCATTAAGTTCAATATCATTCCAGGAGAAACCTCACGACTCAAGTACAGTGGTAAACATGTAGTTCACCTGCCTACCTCCAACACCTCCTCCTCTCCTTCTCCTCCTCCTATCACCTCTTATGGGATACGTCATTGCACTCAGTACATAGAATATTTATTGGAATCAATCATAAATCACCTTGGGTGGACGGAGTGATACGGAGGGTATAATCTTTTGCATTTCCATCGCCCTAAGGATGTCCAGATTAGTTTCAGAGCGTTGGTACCACTCCCACAAGCTTTTCGTAAAAGCTTATACATTAAACTTATTATCCCTTCGTCTTGATGTAAACCTGTATATATAACGAGAACCTGCTGTTAGCTATCACATGTTACATCCCTGTGTCTGCTCCCGCACCCATCGCCGTAAATGATCACTTTTCTGTTTATTTTGAAGGCGTGCTTATGCAAAATTATATATATATATATATATATATATATATATATATATATATATATATATATATATATATATATATATATATATATATATATAAAGTTTTATGTTCCATACAGCCCTACGTGATGATCAGAGGACTTTCGGAACTCTAACTTGAGCAAAAGTATCAGGACTTATCACCATTATGCTGTTACCGCCACTGAACAATGATTCAATACAGATTCGAGGTTAACCTTTGGAACATATTTCGTAAACACTTCTCCCTCCCTCCCTCTTGTATCCTCTTCCTTCCTATCATTTTCCTTTTCCATCTCCTTCAGGAGTCCCTCATTCGTATGTCAGTGGTAATACGGATATTGTGTGCGATTTTTGGTGTCTATGCCAGTGAGAGAGGCCCAGGGAGAGTGTTGACGTGCTGATCTTCAGCCCTCAAATTGCATAAGCGCAATGGATGACAACATGATTGTGGGTGCGCTGCTGCAGGAGACTCGTCGATTCTGATCATGAGTGAATGTGGCCGTACTACTACACAAAGCACGTAGTGTGTACGCGTGACTGATGACCTGGGGTGCGTATCAATGGTCTCAGGTTAACACTTAAAATCTAGTTTTTGGTTACGGGAAGAGTAGGTGTGATAGGGCTACCCACGAGCGCTTGATGTCACGCAAACTGGCAAATCGTGACTGTAAGTCACGCGGCTAACCACCTGCCACAGTAGCTGTGGTGTGTGCTACGCGGGGGCGTGGGTAGTAACCGCCAGGATGGGGTGGTACGTGTATACAAGTGCTGCTGGCTCGCCAGCGTGGTGCCGTATCTGCTGGCCCTGGTTACCATGACTACAGGAAGGTGGGTCGCTTGACGACACTTGATTTCCACCCCAAGCGGTCACGTCGTCTGACGTCAGGCACCAAGAGCCAATAGCAAGTGACAACAGGGGGTGACGAGAGCGAGGGGCGGAACCCCGGGATTACGGTGCTCCTTCATTGGTCTACGGCACACCCTACCTACAACACTTACTTGTCCCAGATGAATGGTCCAGCATAGAGTGGAAACCGTGATTTACCGTGAGAGGCATTGCAATAAGGAAGACACAGCTCGTCAAGCTTGAGTACTACTGACATCTGAGGCCACGCTGGAGCTAAGGCCAGGGCCAGGGGGCGTGGCGGTGGCAGCGTGGCCGCGTTTCTTCCTCGCCAACCAGTCACCCTCGTACCGCTAAGTGATCGTGTTGTATCCTGTCCCAACATCACCTCGGGGATACTGTGTTATATATCCACCATCGGGTACAGCCACGGTGCTACAGGGAGGAATGGTCAGCGGTGGGCGCCAGGGCTGTTCTAAAATCCTGACAAGTCTGGTGTGATACTGACTTTAGCCACCACGCCTGTACAGTAGTAGACGTGATTTCCAGAGCCATCATCGCCGGAGTTTCTGCCACATCCCGAACTGGTCGACCCCCTTCGCCGCCACCAAGCTGGATCATCCCAGCATGGGCCTGTTCGGGCTAAGGCCTCCGTCAGAGGCCATAGACTTGACTACGGCTTATCGCTATAACCACAGCATGATGGAATATTACACGTGTAAGATAGTGAGTCTGATTATTGAGCACGATCACCTTTTCAATATATATATGTATATACTTACTGTGATTCCAAATGGTTAATTTGGAAAAGAGGCGTCATTATTATCACCTGTTTACTTGATAATTTTTCTTTTAAACACTCTAGTGAATTACTGGGAAAAAGTATGTATCAATAGCAGTCGTCTTTAGCTTATTCTTTTCGCATGACACGTAAGTTATAAATTCTCGTATAGCTAGGTTTCGTTAGCTATCATATCCAAGGCACTGTAGTGTTTATCTAACTAAGTTCATAACCCTGGAGTCTCTGAAATATTCATCTGAAAGTTCTTGACCAGTTTACAGTCCCGACAGCTCTGTTGTATTAACGGTTAATCTCTCATCTCTTGTGCTTCATCCGTCATCAGTATTTAAGGTTTTCCTGTTTCTCTTCTCAAAACGTGTATTCATGATAGACGCTGTCTACCTCTCCTCTTCATCATTTCATGTTCTATACCACTCTCTAATTTCCTCAAGGATCACTTCATTGCATGGTATCCTTGTATGATCCTGTGTGGTGTCATTCCTCATGTCATCTTATCACAGTGAACTCAGCAACAGCCTAGTCCTATGGGAAGCGCTTGAGAAAGCATCTCATTTATCCTATTGAGACTGAACAAAATGTGCAAGTTTTACTGTTCACCATAAGTCTACGCTTCCCAATGGACAAGTATGTTCCATAATATATATATAAATAAATATATATATATATATATATATATATGAATCCTCCTCACAACTAATAGCTTTCATACAGTATAATTTATTCTTAACATCTTTTAAAAAGCGTCTCTATCTACTCATCAATGCTTTCCCCTGATGCATAAATGCCACACACAAATCCTTGTATCTTTCTGAGCATTTCTCAAACACATTTTTCAAAGTAAACACCTTATCCACATATCCTCTACCACTCCTGAAGCCACATTATTCCGCTCCAACCTAATGGTTTGTGCATGCCAACACATTCCGAATTACCACTTTCCCTACAATCTGCCACACACACTCTCAACTAACTTTTAACTGTGGTATTCAAGCACTCACAATTTTGCCCACTTGTGTTTATACAATGACGCCTCACCATGATCCATATATATATATATATATATATATATATATATATATATATATATATATATATATATATATATGTATATATATATTATCATACTTGATCGCCGTTTCCTACTTCAGCGAGGTAGCACCAGGAAACAGGCGAAGAATGGCTCATCCACTCATATATACATATGTATATATATATATATATATATATATATATATATATATATATATATATATATATATATATATACATAAACGCCCATGCATGAACATATACATATATATACATTTTAACATACACATCCATATACATGCACAGACATATACATGCGTACACATGTACATATTCATACTTGCTGCCTTCATCCATTCTCTTCGCCACCCCGCCACACAGGATATAGCATCCCCCACCCCCTCCAGCGAGGTAACGCTAGGAAAAGACAAAAAGGCCACACTCGTTCACGCTCAGTCTCTAGTTGTCATGTGTAATGCACTGAAACCACAGCTTCCTTTCCACATCCAGGCCCTACAGACCTTCCCATGGTTTATCCCAGACGTTTCACATGCCCTGGTTCAATCCGTTGACAGCACCTCAACCCCGGTATACCACATCGTTCCAATTCACTCTATTTCTTGCAGGCCTTTCATCCTCCTGTATGCTCAGGCCCCGATCGCTCAAAATCTTTTTCACACCATCCTTCCACTTCCAATTTGATCTCCCGCTTCTCCTTGTTCCCTCCACCTTCAACACGTGTATCCTCTTTGTCAATCTTTCCTCACTCATTCTCACCATGTCTCCAAACAATTTCAACACATCCTCTTCTGATCTCTCAACCACAATCTTTTTATCTCTCTTAGCCTTACATTTTTTACTCGATCAAACCACCTCACACTAAATATTGTCCTTAAAAAATTCATATCCAACACATCCAACCTCCTCCGCACAACCCAATCTATAGCCCATGCCTCGCAACCATGTAGCACTGTTGGAACTACTATTCCTTCAAACATACCTATTTTTGCTCTCCGAGATAACGTTCTCGCCTTCCACACATTCTTCAGTGCACTTTCGTGTGATGATCACATCATGAAGAGGATATAGAAGAATGAGAAAGAAAACATAGAACAATCAGTTGATTTACAAGGAAGAGACATAACCAAGACGCCAATTGGTAAATAAACGTTACCGGATGGTGGTATTCGGGTTAGTGGTGTTCGCGTCCAGCATCATGCCTGTCATAAAATTTTTCGTTATCATTATATGAACAAGAAGGTGAATAGCTTACAAGTTTTGCCTACAACAAAGCTACGCAGTTTGTATAGCTCTTCACTAATATCAATGCTGCAATTCTTTGTGTATTTGATAATACAATATCATTACACGAAAGTGCACTCGGAAACTTATAGTACTTCATTTTCTCCTTGGTTTTATGCATATACTAGATCACGCGTATCGCTGCGACCTCTTACGATATATATATATATATATATATATATATATATATATATATATATATATATATATATATATATATATACATATATATATCTTTTCTTTCAAACTATTCGCCATTTTCCGCGTTAGCAAGGTAGCGTTAAGAACAGAGGACTGGGCCTCACAGGGAGTATCCTCACCTGGCCTCGTTCTCTGTTCCTTCTTTTGGAAAATTAAAAAAAAAAACGAGAGGGGAGGATTTCCAGCCCCACGGTCCCTCCCGTTTTAGTCGCCTTCTACGACACGCAGGGAATACGTGGGAAGTATTCTTTCTCCCCTATCCCCAGGGATAATATATATATATATATATATATATATATATATATATATATATATATATATATATATATATATATATATATATATATACATATATATATATATATATATATATATATATATATATATATATATATATATATATATATATATATATATATATATATATATATTTTCCTGTGAGTCCATGGGGAAAATGAAACACGATAGGTTCCCAAGTGCACTTTCGTGTAATGATCACATCATCAGGGGAGACACAAGAGAGAAATATAACAGTCAGTTGATATACAACGAAGAGACGTAGCTAGGACGCCATTTGGTAAACATGCGATTGCCCAAGACAGACAACGAGCGTAGCTTAAACTTATCATTTTACAAATTTTATCAGCAATAATGTTATCTAATTTGTATAGACCATCACTAATATGAAGACTATAATTCTTTGTGTATTTGATAATAGAAGATTCAATGATAATTCTCGTGATAATAGAGTTAGAATTAATAACTGAGATGGCATTACTCCAGTCAATACAATGATCATAGTTTTTAACGTGATTGAACAAGGCATTTGATTTGATTCTTGTCCTGTTCTTATACTATATTTATGCTGCTTAAGTCTAACAGAAAGATCTTTACCAGTCTGTCCAACATAAAACTTTTAGCAATTTCTACATGGCACTTTATAGATGCACCCAGGAGAATTTTCTGGTGAATTTCTGATTAAGATACTCTTTATAGTATTATTATTGCTGAAGGCAACATTTACATTAAAGGATTTAAGCAACATGGGAAGTAAAGTAAAACTATTATTAAGAGAAGGAACTGAAAGATTCTTGGTGTCAGTGAGAGGTTTGGGCTCAACTCTATAAAATGATTTCTTTGCTAACTTATATAAGATGAAATCCGGCAAGGCTGCGGTTTTGGATGGTATTGCAGTTGAATTTATTAAAAAAAGGGAGACTGTGTTATTGATTGGTTAGTAAGGATATTCATTGTATGTTTGGATTATGGTGAAGTGTCTGAGGATTGGCGGAATGCACGCAAAGGCAAAGGGGAAAAAAGGTGAGGGCTCAAACTACAGAGGTATATGTTTGTTGAGTGTTACTGGGAAATTGTATGGGAGGGTAGTGATTGCGAGGGTGAAGGCATGTGCAAAGCATCAGATCGGGGATGAGCAGTGTGGTTTCAGAAGTGGTAGAGGATATTCTACATACAAATCCATAAAAATGGATTTGTATGTAGCATTTATGGATCTGGAGAAGGCATATGATAGGGTTGATAGAGGTGCTTTGTAGAGGGTTATTAGAGTATATGGTGTGAAAGGTAAGCTGCGAGAACAGTGAATTTTTTTTTATCAAGGATGTAAGGCATATGTCAGCGTAGGAAGAGAGGAGAGTGACTGGTATCCAGTGAAGTTCGGTCTGCGTCAGGGGTGTGTGATGTACCCATGCTTGTTAGATTTGTTTATAGATGGGATGGTTAGGGAGGTAAATGAGTTTTGGAGAGAGGGACGAGTATGTAGTTTGTTGGGGATGAGAGGACCTGGGAAGTGAGACAGTTGTTTTTCGCCAGTGATACACCACTGGTGGCTGATTCAAGTGTGAAACTGCAGAAGTTGGAGACTGAGTTTGGAAAAGTAAGTGAAAGGAGAAAGTCGAGAGTAAATGTAAGTAAGAGCAAGGTTATTAAGTTTGGTAGGGATGTGGGACAAGTTAGTTGGGATGTAAGTTTGAATTGATAGAAATTGTTGGAAGTGAAGTGTTTTCGATATCTAGGAGTCGACGAAGCAGCGAATGGAAACATGGAAGCGGAAGTGAGTCACATGGTGGGCGAGGGGGCGAAGATTCTGGGAGCAATGAAGAATGTGTGGAAGGAGAGAACGTTATCTTGGTGAACAAAATGGGTGTGCTTTGAATGAATGGTAGTTCCAACAATGTTATATGGCTGCGAGGCATAGGCTATACATAGGGTTGTGAGGAGGAAGGTGGATGTGTTGGAAATGAAATGTCTAAGGACAATATGTGGTATGAGGTGGCTTGATAGAGTAAGTAATGAAAGGGTAAGAGAGATGTGTGGAAATAAATAGAGTGTGGTTGAGAGAGCAGAAGAGGGTGTTTTGATATGGTTTAGACATATGGAGAAAATGAATGAGAAAGATTGACAAAGAGAATATATGCGTCAGAGGTAGAGGGAACAAGAAGTGGGAAACCAAATTGGAGGTGGAAAGATGGAGTGAAAAAGATTTTGAGCGATCGAGGCCTGAACATACAGGAGGGTGAAAGGCGTGCAAGGAATAGAGTGAATTGGAAGATGTGGTATACTGGGGTCGACGTGCTATCAATGGACTGAACCAGGGCATGTGAAGCGTTTGGGGTAAACCATGGAAAGGTTTGTGGGGCCTGGGTGTGGATAGGGAGCTGTGGTTTCGATGCATTACGCATATAGCCCACGCCTCGCAACCGTATAACATTGTTGGAACTACTATTCCTTTAAAACATACCCATTTTTGCTCACCAAGAGAACGTTCTCTCCTTCCACACATTCTTCATTGCTCCCAGAACCTTCGTCCCCTCCCCCACTGTGTGACTCATTTCCGCTTCCATGGTTCCATCAGCTGTTAAGTCCACTCCCAGATATCTAAACCCTTCACTTCCTCCAGGTTTTTCTCCATTCAAACTTACCTTTCAATCAACCCTACTGAACCTGATAACCTTGCTCTTATTCGAATTTACTCTCAACTTTCTTCTTTCACACACTTTACCAAACTCAGTTACCAACTTTTGCAGTTTCTCACTTGAATCAGCAACCAGCGCTGTACCATCAGCGAACAACAACTGACTCACTTCCTAAGCCCTCTCATTCACAACAGACTGCATACTTGCCCCTCTCTCCAAAACTCTTGCATTCACTTCCATAACCACCCCATCAATTTACAAATTAAACAACCATAGAGACATCACGCACCCCTGCCGCAAAGCGACATACACTGGGAACCAATCACTTTCCTCTCTTTCTACTTGTTCACATGCCTTGCATCCTTGGCAAAAACTTTTCACTGCTTCTAGCAACTTACTTCCTCACCATATACTCTTAAAATCTCCCACAAAGCATCTTATGAACCCTATCATATGCCTTCTCCAGATCAATCTGTTTTTCTAAGTATTTCTCACAAACACTCTTCAAAACAAACACCTGATCCGTACATCCTCTCCAACTTCTGAAACCACAATGCTCTTCCCTAGTCTGATGCTCTGTACATGCCTTTACCCTCTCAATCAATACCCTTCCATATATTTTCCCAGGAAGACTCAACAAACTTATGCCTCTGTAATTTGAACACTCACATTTATCCCCTTTGCCCTTGTACAACGGAACTATGCATGCATTCCGCCAATCCTCAGGCACTTCACCATGATCCATGCATACACTGAGTATCCTTACCAACCAACCAATCAACAACACAGTCACCCCCACTGTAATACCATCCAAACCCGCCGCCTTGCTGGCTTTCATCTTCCGCAAAGCTTTCACTACCTCTTCTCTGTTTACCAAACCATTCTCCCTGACCCTCTCACTTCGCACACCACCCAGACGAAAACATCCTATATTTGCCACTCTATCATCAAACACATTCAACAAACCTTCAAAATACTCACTACACTTCTTTCTCACTTCATCACTACTTGTGGGAGACCAAATTGGAGGTGGAAAGATGGAGTGAAAAAGATTTTGAGTGATCGAGGCCTGAACATGCAGGAGGATGAAAGGCGGGCAAGGAATAGAGTGAATTGGATCGATGTGGTATACCGGGGTCGACGTGCTGTCAATGGATTGAATCAGGGCATGTGAAGCGTCTGGGGTAAACCATGGAAAGTTCTGTGGGGCCTGGATATGGAAAGGGAGCTGTGGTTTCGGTGCATTATTACATGACAGCTAGAGACTGAGTGTGAACGAATGGGGCCTTTGTTGTGTTTTCCTAGCGCTACCTCGCACACATGAAGGGGGAGGGGGATATTATTCTATGTGTGGCGAGGTGGCGATGGGAATAAATAGGCAGACAGTATGAATTATGTACATGTGTATATATGTATATGTCTGTGTGTGTATATATATGTGTACATTGAGATGTATAGGTATGTATATTTACGTGTGTGGACGTGTATGTATATACATGTGTATGGAGGTGGGTTGGGCCATTTCTTTCGTCTGTTTCCTTGCGCTACCTCGCAAACGCGGGACACAGCGACAAAGCAAAAAGAAAAAAAAAAAAAATATATATATATATATATATATATATATATATATATATATATATATATATATATATATATATATATATATATATATGTGTGTGTGTGTGTGTGTGTGTGATCACCTTAGAGACAAAGGAGAATGTAGGTGGAGGAAGAATACGAGGAGTAATGGGAGAACTTTATTGCTTTAACGTTTCGATCCCCAGGGTCTTGTTCACAAAACTGACAACCATTCTTTTTTCCTTCATTTTCTTTTTAAGATTAGTGAAGAAGAATTGAAGAGACAGGACAGGTGAAGGTAAAGTCATGGGAAAGAAGAGGGAGGGTTGGATGAAGACAGTTTGTGGGCAATCCATCTTGCTATTTCTAGATATAGCTATGGTTTCTGATTAAATGAGTTAAAAGGTGTTTTCATTTATACAGTGGAAGGGGTTAGCTGTTTATTTTGTTAGCCCGCTGGGGAAGTTTCTGCTAAATCTTCGTATTGTGTTGAGTGTTAAATTTCTAATCCTTCCCATGCTTTGATTGCAGCATTGTGTGCTGTTATCTTGAAGGGTTTGTGTTTGTGTTAATACGTAAATTTGTTATGTGTTTAGAGTGCAAGGGCATCTTTGATTTGTGGCAAATTTTAGCGCTTTGCTTTGGATTTTCTGAAGCGATTATTGTTTTGTATTGCTGAGTGTGTGATTGAGTATACGGGGATAATCTAGTATGGGAAGAACTAAGGCTTTTACAAGATGTGTTTTTATATATATATTGGCATGTTTCTGAGTCTATAAAGTTTTGTGAGAGCCATCGTACCTTTTTGTCTGCAATCTTTCACATTACTTATGTAGCCACTGGAGCTGATGTTGAAGCCAAGCAATTTTCCTGATTCTTGAAAGTCAGTCACTTTTGCCCCAGGTGTGTTGGAGTGAACTTTTGGGTGTCTCTTAAATTTCCATTTTTCATCAAATTTGTTAATCATAGTTATTTCCTTTGCCGTTATTCTATTCATCTACTCATGATTTCTTTCGATCTCCCACAGTATCCCACTATTTGTGTTATGTCATCAGCATAGCAAATGTTGAGTCCTTTTGATGGTTTGGGTATGTCTCTGGTGTATATGGTGAAGAGTGTTGGGGAGAAGACACTCCCCTGAGGTACTCCGCATTCTGAAGCAAAAGGTATGCCAATGTGACTTCCAATTTCAATTTTTGCTTCCATGTCGTCGAGGAAATCACATAACAGTTTTTCTATGGTTATTGGCTCTTAGAGGTGAAGGATTTTATATTTCAAGCCTAAGTGCCAGACTTTATCGAAAGCTTTCGTGATGTTTCTTAAAACTATTTGGCACTATCCCCCGTCTGTTTTGTTTTGTGCATTCTGTTCTGTTGTGATTGCTATTGTCTGTTGTGTGCTCCTTACGCATCTGAATCCGAATTGATTATCATTATGAAGGTTATTCCACTTCAGATACTTACGCAATCTTTCATTAATTTATCTTTCAAAGAGTTTGCCTGAGACTTCGAGAAGGGATATTGGCCGAAAGTTGGTTACTACATTATCATTTTTTGCGTGTTTTGGTATAAGGCATATTGATGAGCTTTTCCAAGTATCTGAGAAGTAGCCAGCTGATAGGGTTGAGAACCAGTGACACAACGTGACCTTAACTACAACCGCTCGCGGGTCACCTCGCGGGCTGCCTGAGAATTCTGCTCTCTGGTTGGCTGTTGCGCCTCCTACTCTGCACCCCGCTTACAGCCAATGATCTTGCTGCTTTCGCTATACACACAAAACCTTTCCTATGGTTTACGCTATTATTTTACATTGATATATGCAGTTTTAATTGTTTTTCTCATTCTCTTTGTTGAACCTTTATCTAACATTACAGCATCGTTCCAGTTAGGGAGGTGTCCATACCTGTCAACATGAACCACTATAGAATTGGATGTCCTATGAGCTCTTACATCGTTCCAGTGTTCATTTGTACTTCTCTCAAGCCCACGTCCTGACTCACAATAGTAGGAAGAAGGGCAGCTGTTACAGAGTATTTAATTTCTACTCTATTTCTATTAGCAGGGTTGTTGCATTTAGGTTTTACCACTTCTACTATCTTAATCCAGGACGCTCTAGCTAGTCTTACACCTGCTTTCATGAGAAAAGTGTCCAGGTCTAAAATGCTTTTTGAGTTAGGAAAAGTGATAAAACTAGTCTGTGTATTCTCATCATCATTGCTCCTTTCCTGTCCGCTATTTCCCAAGCCCTCTTCCTCAGTTTACACACGAGTCCTTCAGGATATTTCACTTTCATTGGTTGTAAGTGAGGTGCAGAGAAGGGGGCACAACAGCCAATTAGGGAGCAGAATTCTCAAGCAGCTTGCAAGGTGACCCGCGCGCGCTCGTATTTAAGGCCACACTGGGTTGCTGGTTGTCAGTTTTGTGAACAAGACACTGAGGGTCGAAACGTTAAAGCAATAAAGTCCTCCCATTACTCCTCGTATTCTTCTTACATCTACACTCTCATATATATATATATATATATATATATATATATATATATATATATATATATATATATATATATATATATAATCATCTTTTTTTCATATTCGCATTTTCCCGCATTAGCAAGGTGGCGTCAAGCACAAATGACGAAGTCGCAGACATAAATCCTCACTTGGTCCATGTCTCTGTTCCTTCTTTTGAAAAAGAATAACAGGAGAAGAGGATTTTCTTAGACCCCCCCGCTCCCAGCCCTTTAAGTCGCCTTTTACGACACGCAAGGGAATACGTGGGAAGTATTCTTTCTCCCCTACCCCAAGGCATGGTAGTCGGGGCGATCATAGCCATCGTCTCCATTGTTTCCTTTTTCTCTCAAGGTAATTCATATTCCGCACTGTGCCACAAACCCGAATCTTGTCAGAAAAAAAACAACAGTAATCTCATCTAAACTTTTTCGAGCTTTGTTTTCACTCTCAAGTAAAAACTCTGGTGGGGAGTGGGGGAGGGGGGGGGATGGCATAGTCAGCTGCTTACTGAATTTCTCACAAGGATCTGGTCCTCCCCACGCTGAGCTGGGAGGGGGGGGAGCGGGAGTTTCTCCCCTCCCCCCAATCCCTCAGACACACCCACCTCCCACGGATGTGCTCCTAGAGCCACTGGATTTAGTGGGAGGAATGAAAAGCTGGTACGGCATTAGGCTGACTAATTGACTTTAACTTTAATTAGGTTCTTGTAGTGAAGGAGTTATTACCTCATGGAAACTTTTTTTTTTTTTTTGTGTGTGTGTGTGTATGTAAATGTATGCGAAAAAATTGATGGAGAGGAAAAGAAAGCTAAGCAGTAAAGTCTTCAAAGGTGTTCGCTGCAGACTTGTCTTTATAAGCACCAGAACCACAGTAACAAGAGTGTCTGTACATATTTATATAGTGTTCTCGAAAATAAAACCGAGAATAGTAAAGCAACGTTCTTCTCGTTTTCTTTCTGTAAGGAATGAGAAGGTATCGGAGAAATGGATCTGACGCAAGACAGAGAGTGAGAGTAATCTCGCCCAGGTTAGCTGAGCATCTCACCACACATATGAGATCTATGTGCTGTTGTATATCAGAAAGATATAGAATATGAAGTTTTTATCTTTAGCACTTCTTTTTTCGCTGTTTGGACTACTATGGATTAGTCTGTATTTTTCTGAGAAAAACACAGAAAGTTCCAGATAACAGTTCAAGGTATTTTTCAGCTCAAAATCTGTTTATTTCAAAAACTGAGATATAACCTGAAAAAAAATATAGAAAATATATAGTAATGCTCTCAGTGACCGATGTAAATGATCAATATAATACATATGAATTATCTTCATTTAACTGCATATTCAAAAGTCATAATGACGACCGAACGATATTTCAACCCATAATTTGTATTCAGATTGAAAGATCTTCCTTATGACAAGGTTAAGAAGTAAATCTATACTTCTGAGAAAATTACTAAAATTGCAGGTATTTTTCAGCTCAAGAAATATCTATTTCAAAATATATACTTACGTCCTACAAGACAGCTTAATAAAGGTTATGAAGACGACCAAACGATATTTTACCTCCAGATTTGTTATCGGCATGAAAAATATTCCTTGTGATGAAGTTTTCAAGGAAATCTATTTTTCAGAGAAAAATACCAAAAAGTTTCAGGGTGTTTTTTAGCTTCAAAAACTTTTTATATGAAATAAAGCAACATAAACATTTCTATACCTGAAATACTCATGGTAAATATATTATAATGTTCTCAGTTACCGATACATACCCAGTAAATACGATGCAAGAGATCAGATAATACATTAAAGTTGTCTTTCATTCAACAGCTTGATTAAAAGTCATAAAGACGACCTAACGATATTTCAACCCCAGATTTGTATTCAGCATAAACTAGATTAAACTTAATAGAGAAGGATATGAAATTGGATGTTACTTACATATTGTCGTTCATCCTTAATAATAGCACGACACAAAAATAGAAAATGGAAAACAAAATCTTAGACAGCAAACAAATCCGACACAGACATCAGTGTTCTGTCCTCCTTCGGGTTGTGATGGCGCATCTTCCACTATGAACTTTGTAACTGTGACTAAGATCTCTGGGATAACTGACGCGGCCCGAGATCCTAAAGTTGGTCTGATATATCTCTTTGTGTTAGCTATTGTTCCCTCAGAATGACCAAAGAAGCCAAGGAAAAAAAATGAAAAGAATAGCCACCTATTGAGGGGGGGAAAAAAATGACGTCGTTTACTTTCATATACGGACGAGGGAGTGAGGGATAATTGGCCTTGTGTCCTCGCCGTCCCCCAAAAGACGACCGATATTTTGGTTGACTTACAGGCGTGGAGGCGGAGTGTAATGGTATCCTTTATGGGCATTTGAGCTACGCTCACAAAGCTCTACTATGACCATATGATTGATAAGGATGTTCATGAGTTATACCACTGTTATAATGCTACAAAAAAAAAAGTGTTGTAGTGTCATTCTGTCATCATTTAACTGCAACAGAATAGCTCATGCTAAATAACGAATCACAGTTTAACTTCTGCATAGTGCCATTTCTATACGATGAGCTAATCATCACATCATTTGTCAGAATTGCAACTCTGACTATGGCTTCACCCACCACCAGTGACAATGGTCCCACTCAGCACCGCTGACCATGGCCTCACCCATTACCACAAACCTTCGCCTCCCCAGCACCGTTGACTGCAACCCCGGCCCACCACCACTGATCACTGCCTCAACAAAGAGTGATCACCACTACCGCGAGCCACGACCTCTCTCAGGAATGATTACCAACACCAGTAACCACCTCCACATCCAAGAATAATCGCTAACAGCACTAACTACGGCCCCCACCCAGAGCTGTCAACAACACGCCACTTACCACAGTTATCGCCAACCACGTCTCCACCAAGGAGACCATGGACTGCCTAAAAGTTCTTCACATCACCGATAACCACGGCCCCGCCGAGGAGCCATCGCCAGCAACAAAGGACGGACATTGCCACTACTTCGATGCTTGACAACCGCTCGCGCTGCTAATCCAGCCAAACAACTGGCGATAATAAGCGATTGGCAGAGGCCCTTCCGGTGGTTTGGAAAGGATCAAGAGCTCCCTCTCTGTCCCCTCCCTAACATCTCCCCTTTCCTCTCCAGTGTTCCGTTCCATCCTCTCTCACACTGTTTTTCTCTTTCTTTCTCACTCCCCATCTTCCTGCCTCTCATTCTCCTTTCAATCTTCGTCTCTTTTTCATTAACCTCCATGCACCCCATCCCCCTTCAATCTCCACCTTGTTTCTTTCATTCCCATTCTCCTATCTTCTCTCCTTCCTTTACTCCCTTTTATCACTGTTCATTGTGCCGCTGAACGACATTTTTCTAATCCTCATGTCCCAACTCTTGTATTCAATTTATCATTAGTTTTGCTATCTGCTATGGTTCATCTGTATGAACCTCCACATATTTTACCCATAATTAAGATGTATTTTGGTTTTGCTCTGCACTACTGCATTCCTTTTATCGCTGTGTTGACTTTTTCCTCATTTCTTATTAGTCTCCACCACTTTCCCCCTCTTACTGTTGGGCAGTCTCATTCAAAGCTTACGCTTGTGGAAAACTTTTGGTTAAAGAATTACAGAAGGACTGGGTATTTGTATACCTATGCTATAAACAGGTCGATCTTTCTTTAGCAGAACCTCATTTCCAGTTATAAGCAGCAGTAAGATAACAATGCACGCACTTCTGGGAATTGCTACTGTATAGTACAAATCACCTTACTACTACTAAAGATGTAATCATCATAACCACAGTAAAGTTCCGAGTTATAAACGCTGATACTCAAATGGCTGAAATTCCTATTGGTACCGGATCACTGTCCACTTATTGACAGTCATATGATGCGCTTATGCGAACCCAGAGCAACTCATGCAGCTTAAACAGCTGACCCTTTATTAGAGGCAGTAAAGTGTAGACCATAGGTTTTGGAGAGGTGTGAGCCTGGCTCGGTGAAATTCAGTGGTAATGGGAAATTAAGAACCATAAGTAAACATGCTAGTTTGTGACCTCTCAGAGGGGAATATCACCTTGGTCTTGGTCGGGAGTAGGGGAAGGGAGGGAAAGATGAATGAAGGAACTACAGGACACCTGGTTGAGGTAGAAATCCGACTATTATGAAATGTTGATGTCTTGCTTGAAACGCTTTCTTTTTTCGGTTATTATTGTTTGTGGATGCGCTTGTAAATCCTCCATCAGATGTGTTATGAAAAAAAAAAAATGTTCCATGTAACAGCGAGGTCCAAGCTACCATATCGGTTGGTGTAGAAGAGCAGTGACATGAACAAATTGTCTCAGTACAATTTGGAACCATAGGTTCGCTTCTGGTGTCACAGCTTTATCCATACCGTCATTACTGCTGGTCTGCTCCGCCACCATCTCCATTACAACAAACCAGGCTGGTATATAACACATCTCATTTTATTGTGTGCGCTTATGCTTCATTCAGATACTGTGGAAGCTCTGTCATGCACGATCAAGAGGAGGAGTAATTGAGTGAGAAACAGTTAGCCTAAGCTTTGTGCGAGACGGAAGTCAGTGTCCGACTGACGTATATGAGATGCAACTCCTACATGAACATGAGGATCAAGTGGCATATCCATCTCGCATTCTCGTCTAGTTTAAAGCCTCTGGATCAAGTCAGTAGGAGACTCACATGGCAAGTATTTCTCACGCAGTGGGTGTCAGCTAAGCTGGGATGATAATGGGAGGATACAGAGCCAAAACTGGACATAATTCCTAAAATCCACCATCACTCGACGTAGGAAATTGGTCAGTTTAACATCTAAAGATGCACGAAGCCTTGCAACCTAATTTAACTTTATGAAATTCTAACCGTGGATGGTGGAAGAAACTGCAGGATGAAATATTGTGCAACAATTACCGACGTCATATGTTATGTTTGAGATATTCTTTAATCTACATCTTTTGTTAAGCCGATAAGGCCGGAGAGACTTGGTCGAGTCGACCGTCCTCTGCTAAGGTTGCCAGATGGACACCCAAGAGGATCCTCTGTCTTGAACCTCTGTTATCAACCTTATTGTTCCATTCCAGAGTGTTTCATCTATGTTTTATCCAGTAGAGGTGGCAATAGCCCTAGCACTCGAGCGAAAATTGCGGTTGTAGTGTCGGACATATCTGGAATCAAACGAATGATGCTGAAATACCTGTATAG
Organism: Panulirus ornatus; assembly: GCF_036320965.1. Taxonomy (NCBI): domain Eukaryota; kingdom Metazoa; phylum Arthropoda; class Malacostraca; order Decapoda; family Palinuridae; genus Panulirus; species Panulirus ornatus. The sequence goes on along the minus strand of NC_092241.1, from coordinate 33,632,146 downwards.
ATGAACGAATGTTGTTCATAATAGGAATGTGATGACTGCATGAACGACTGCATAGCGCCCAACGATGTTCGGGTGTGCCCAAGAGTGACAAATCTATGATACTGATACCCTGTTCAAGGTGATCATTGTGGCCTATTGCAGCAGAATTCACTATACATTGTTACACTGGCTGAAGCATTTCACGTGCCCGTCTATGAACACATATTCCACCCTAAAAATCTGGGAGTTGTTCGGTCCGACGGTGCAAAGAAGAAACCATATAATGTTGGAATACTTGCTAATGCCATCATCTATTATGATTGCATATGACTTTATTTGCCTATCTAACGCGACAGATACAATGAAAAGTAGCCACCTGGATATTTCTTGTGTTCATGAGCAGCAATGCATTAAAGTGAATGTAAGTAAAGAATTTCATGTAATGAATTGTATTCAATGAGAATATAACACTAACACTTCCTGTAATAGCTGCTGCATGTTATGAAGATGTATGCAATATGCACAAAGGTATTTCTTCTTCATTCTCCAGATCTTAGCATAATTCTTCCTTCTGTTTTGACAGGCTCCCGTGTATCTGTTGTGTTAATCAACACCACCACCCAGTTTGAGAGCCTGATCCTTACTCGCCACACCCTAAACCACACTCCCTTAGCTTTTTGCTCCTCTGTGCAGACCCTATAAAATCGTATATGCCTTCTTATCTCTATGAAAACCTGGCCAATAACCAAGATCCTTCCTTCCCAGGTCACGGCGGGGTGAACCAGCTGGGAGGAGTGTTCGTGAACGGGCGGCCGCTCCCGGACATGGTTCGTCAGAGGATCGTGGAGCTGGCTCACAACGGCGTCCGCCCCTGCGACATCTCCCGCCAGCTCCGCGTCTCCCACGGCTGCGTCTCCAAGATCCTCTCCAGGTACATCCTTTTATCCTGGTCATGGTAATGATAGTCGTAGATAACGATAATATTAGTGACATTAATACTGGTGTACTGGTGAACAGCGATGTCTTTGCTGGTGTCTATAATCAGTTGTGCTGAAACCAAGTAGATGGGATGAATGTGTAACAAGCTTATGAATGGTGAAAATGAAAGTGAGTGTGACCAATATAAGTCTCAATAACATCATTTAATAGAACAACATCAGCCAAAGAGAAAACAGAAGAAATGACAATTCTAAGACTATAAAAAAGAGAAATGATTCATTACTATCCACTATCTCCCAGGGTTCTTCTCTTGCATCTCATCATAGGTACAGAGGATCAAAACGTCTCCACAGACAAAGTGGAGTCACAAAAATGTAGCTATTCCTTTTGTGTCACAGCCATTTACGTCGTGCAAAGAGGTGTGCCCTCAACTCCTTCTGCAAAGAAGGGTGTCAAGGATGGATTCTTCCTCTCAAACATATTGAAATATTCTTACATCTGTTGCCTAATAATTTCCTGTGTCGCAAGAATCCTCCTAAAGGAGATAGAAAGAATGCGGTAAGAGCCACGGGAGCTTACAAATTCCTGCGTCTGTGGGGGCAGACAAGTTGATGACGGTAGAGAACCGTGTTTCAACCTTGACCGAATTTAACTATTTTTCCCGCGAGAAAATAGTGCCCTTTTTCTGTCTCGCTAGCTTAACACTTGCCTCATCTGCTACCATTTCTATTAAATTGAGAATGTTCTGCTATTATCACACTCACTGCCACTTATGAATTAGATCAATCTGATCGTGGGAGTAAAGGAAAATTCATGACCTCTCGTTTGCATGAGGAGAAACTGTAACATTCAGTGATTCGCTGGTTCTTGTTGGTATGCTCATAATGTCAACCATCTCTGAGTCGTCGTATAATTGCTGGTCCTCGTAACATACCGCTTACAGCTGATAGCAACATGCGTTTTCAAAGAAAAGTCTGTCTTAAATCGATATCCTTTGTGATACGAATCCAAACCTTTCATAAACACATATTTGTTCACTATCAACCATGCTGACAGAGAAGCAAAATACATTTACGTATTCAAAAAGTGTATGCAGGACAATAATGTGACATGTATAGATACTGAACATTACGAATGGACATTTAAAGCAGTGTTTGTGAAAGGCTTTGTTATATTACAGTGGCTCCATCATTCTCGCATTTCAACTAATTCGCAACTAGAAAAATTCATCCAACCGTCACTCTCTCTTTTCCTGTGTAAGTATATATATATATATATATATATATATATATATATATATATATATATATATATATATATATATATATAATTTTTTTTTTCCAAAAGAAGAAACAGAGAAGGGGGCCAGGTGAGGATATGCCCCCAAAGGCCCAGTACTCTGTTCTTAACGCTGCCTCGCTAATGCGAGAAATGGCGAATAGTATGAAAAAAAAAGAAAAAAAAAAATATATATATATATATATATATATATATATATATATATATATATAAATATATATATATATATATATATATATATATATATATATATATATATATATATATATATATATATATATATATATATATATATGTACATCTTTTCTTTTTCTTTCAAACTATTCGCCATTTCCCGCATTAGCAAGGTAGCGTTAAGAACAGAGGACTGGGCCTCTGAGGGAATATCCTCACCTGGCCCCCCTCTCTGTTCCTTCTCTTGGAAAGTTAAAAAAAAAAAACAAGAGGGGAGGATATCCAGCCCCCCGCTCCCTCCCCTTTTAGTCGCCTTCTACGACACGCAGGGTATACGTGGGAAGTATTCTTTCTCCCCTATCCCCAGGGATAATATATATGTATATATATTTATATATATATATATATATATATATATATATATATATATATATATATATATATATATATATATATATATGTATATGTAATGGTAGGAGGCACTCCTGGGGTAAGAGGTAAATGCATAAACACACACATACACACACACCCTATCAGGATCAAATTCAATATCCATGGGTAACAAAACCTTTCCTTTAAGGTCAACAAAGGCGAGCTTCTAAAGTTCAGAATTACTTAAGACATCTTCTTTCTGTTCAAAGCCGGGACCCTGAGCGAACAATCTGCATATATAGGCATATTCATATATGAATAAATGTGACTGCTAGATAGTTCGATAGAATCTTCCCTTCTCCTTTTTGCGCATTACATGATTTCTATATTCTACTGTCCTCTGCAACCACATTCTTGTACCTATCCAGAAACTGTCTGATTATTCCCATTCTTTGTTGTCTGAATCGATTCTAAAGATCTCCTACCTCTTGAAAAAGCAGAGTAATTCCACCTCTTGTTTTGATCGCCCCAGATTTTGCAAACTCCGTAAACACAGTCATCCTTTTTCTCACCGTTATTGGTCATAAATGTCCGCCTTCCTCTGAAAGCAAAGGAATCTGCACCTTGACGTTCCTTTCTTCTCTCTTTGAAATTAATCCCACACCTTGCCTCTCCATCGTAGGTAACGATCAGCTACTTAGAGGAGCATAACCATGCTCCTCCTCTTGTTTCCTATCCTTACATTTCTTTCTCCCTCATTCTCCCTTCTCCCTTACTGTTCTCCTCCTTTATTCCATGTCTTCATCTATCTCCTCCTAACTAAGATTTTGAAACAGGGCAGCCATGATACAACTAATCCACTTAGCCCGAAGTGGCATACGAACCCATGATGGCAGTCTGATGGAAAACAGATGGTAGGACGACCATAACAAAACTGGCGAATCTCATACCTTCTTAGCCTGTCGTGATGGTCGTTGTTTTCGCTCGGGCATGGCACTGGGTCTGTTTGAGAGTCGAAAAAGAGGCGAAAAGTGATAGCTAAGGCTTAGGCTACTCTTTTGAATAAGTCGCTCATTAAGAAATGGTCCAAGGGAATGGAAATTTCCCAATACTCAGAAAAGTAGACTACTACCTGTCAATTATTGTCTAATTAGCGGAACGTCTGGAGTTGGCAAAGAAATCGATTGGACACAATCATTCGGGATAGGATTGTAGGCCATTTAGAAGAACACCAATCAATAAACGATTCTCAGCATGATTTTCGACGGACACTTGTCACACAAATCTCGATTTCTTTTATGAAATAATTAACATACATGATAGAAGTAAGGCAGTTATTGTCAACATGATAGAAGTAAGGCAGTTATTGTCATCAATTCAGAATTTCAAAAAGCATTCGATAAAGTCCACATCAAAGTTTGCTCAGAAACGTTGAGTAACATGGTAGAGTTGGGGTGTACCTCCTTTGTAAAGGAAATTGGATGACTGGTCGTGAGCAAAGAGTAGCGGTTAATGGTCAAGCCGCAATTGAATGGTTAAACTTAACAAGTGGTGTGCCACAGGGATCACTCTTGTGACTAGTTCTCTTTTTCATAGGTCAGTGATATTGATAATGGGCCCTATTGTAAGATATCTAAATTCGTGGACGCTAGGGAGTTGGGTAATGAATCCACAACAGAAACGTAACGTCTGTAGCTTCAAACTGACATAGACAAACTGACGGATTCGGCTACTAAGTGGTAAACGTATTCCGATATTGATAAGCGCAAAGTCTTAAGTATCGGTAGTAAAAGTGAAAAGGCAAACAATAATATGAGTTCTACTGAGCTACAAAAGTAAACGAGGAAAAGGATTAGGGTGTGATAATCTCTTGTGGCCGAGAGCCACGTAAACAGTGCACAAAAGCAATAGAAAAGGTGAGCAAAATTCTCGGACTTGTAGGTAAGGTAGGGCTTTCGAATTTAAGTCTCAGGAAATGATTTTGACTCTTAACAATTCACTGGTGCGCCCCATCTGTCATGTTTTTTTTTTGTCATCTTACTTGAGGAAAGACATAGACAGAATGGAGAGAACACAGAGAAGCGCTACCAGGATGATTCCCAGCCTGGGAAACAAGCCGCACGAAAGCCAAAAAGAGGAATTGATTTATTTACCTTAGGAAAAGAGAAGGCTAAGAGTTAATCTGACACAAGTATTCAAAAACATTAAAGGTTTCGGTAAAATCGATCTCGCCAGCTACTTAATGTTAGATTCGTCTGATATCAGCCGTAGTAATAGGCATAAATTCGTTAGCAAACGTTGTACCTCAGATGAAGTAGAATACTTTTTCTTCATCAGAATATTTAACATATTGAACGATTTACTAAAAATATGTTTAAGTATAGACTATTTGTTTTGCCTTGAATTCACTATTAACATTACTTGCACCTCCATAGCTATAGCATAAGTTTACAAGTCTTCCTCTGTGAAATATCTGTGTCCTTCCATTCATTCCACATTATTCAATGACTTTCTAAAGTCTTACACAAACAGCCTCGTGAGGACACACCTGATCTGTTGTTGTTTGAAGTCTGTTTTGTTCAAACTTTGCAGCGATCATTAATATGTTATTCGATTTGCCTTCATCTGTACATAATGCTTCGCTTTCCTTTTAAATTTCTTGGCATTTTATTACTCGGAGCTAATCGAATTATTCAAGAAATGATTTTCTATTTCCGTGTATATTGATTCTCATTATTCACCACAGCAATTATTTCTGATTTTATGTAACATCACACAAAAGTACAATTATATCTCCCGAACGTATGTGCCATCATGCCATTATGAAACCAGCCACTAATGACCACATTAACCCCCTCGTGGCACTTTCTAAAAACCTAAAGTGGCAAATGTGTTGATGTAGCTGCCCTCCGTGGTCCCCGGACTCCCATGGCAGGTTGTGACTAGTCTCGTCCTCACGGTGAGGAGCCACATCGAGGAGGCCACCACCCGAGTTGTGGCTGCCTGGGTTCCTTCAGGTTAGCATTCCTGTATCTAGCCTAGTAAGAGCTGGACCACCAGTTGCATAGTGGCTGTTCCATCGTCCCGGAACTGGCCACCTTACCGAAGGAATTTACCAGCCATGTGGCTCTTGACTGAGTCTCCTTGGAGTAGCAGTGGCTAATCCGATCCGAGGGAAGTCATTCAAGGAGATGAAGATCGCTCTCGACTTTTATGAAATGCCTTGTCTTTCTGATAGCTTGAAGTCAGTGACTGACTATAGATTAAAGGCTGTATCGTGGTATCGCTCACCCAGCTTTAACATATCCCAATCATTATGTTTTTTTTCCTTAAAATATCGTATTTTGCATAGCCGAAAACGTACGTCCAAACAATATATTTCTATTTCCAACAGAAAAACACTAATTTATGTTAAATTCAGAATTGCTAAGCTACAATTGAAATTGGAGAAACTTCTGATACTTGTATACATATTTCCGTACTTCATACCTGATCGCCGTTTCTAGCGTTAACGAGGCAGCGCTAGGTACAGACGAAGATAGGCCTCATTCACATCCATTCTCCAGCTCACATGTGATACATATATATATATATATATATATATATATATATATATATATATATATATATATATATATATATATATATATATGTATATATATATATATATATATATTGGGAGGTGAGTTTGAATGGAGAAAAACTGGAGGAAGTGAAGTGTTTTAGATATCTGGGAGTGGATCTGGCAGCGGATGGAACCATGGAAGCGGAAGTGGATCATAGGGTGGGGGAGGAGGCGAAAATTCTGGGAGCCTTGAAGAATGTGTGGAAGTCGAGAACATTATCTCGGAAAGCAAAAATGGGTATGTTTGAAGGAATAGTGGTTCCAACAATGTTGTATGGTTGCGAGGCGTGGGCTATGGATAGAGTTGTGCGCAGGAGGATGGATGTGCTGGAAATGAGATGTTTGAGGACAATGTGTGGTGTGAGGTGGTTTGATCGAGTATGTAACGTAAGGGTAAGAGAGATGTGTGGAAATAAAAAGAGCGTGGTTGAGAGAGCAGAAGAGGGTGCTTTGAAATGGTTTGGGCACATGGAGAGAATGAGTGAGGAAAGATTGACCAAGAGGATTTATGTGTCGGAGGTGGAGGGAACGAGGAGAAGAGGGAGACCAAATTGGAGGTGGAAAGATGGAGTGAAAAAGATTTTGTGTGATCGGGGCCTGAACATGCAGGAGGGTGAAAGGAGGGCAAGGAATAGAGTGAATTGGAGCGATGTGGTATACCGGGGTTGACGTGCTGTCAGTGGATTGAATCAAGGCATGTGAAGCGTCTGGGGAAAACCATGGAAGGCTGTGTAGGTATGTATATTTGCGTGTGTGGACGTATGTATATACATGTGTATGGGGGGGGGTTGGGCCATTTCTTTCGTCTGTTTCCTTGCGCTACCTCGCAAACGCGGGAGACAGCGACAAAGTATAAAAAAAAAAAAAAAAAAAAATATATATATATATATATATATATATATATATATATATATATATATATACATATATATATATATATAGGAAGAGAGGAAAGTGATTGGTTCTCAGTGAATGTAGGTTTGCGGCAGGGGTGTGTGATGTCTCCATGGTTGTTTAATTTGTTTATGGATGGGGTTGTTAGGGAGGTGAATGCAAGAGTTTTGGAAAGAGGGGCAAGTATGAAGTCTGTTGGGGATGAGAGAGCTTGGGAAGTGAGTCAGTTGTTGTTCGCTGATGATACAGCGCTGGTGGCTGATTCATGTGAGAAACTGCAGAAGCTGGTGACTGAGTTTGGTAAAGTGTGTGAAAGAAGAAAGTTAAGAGTAAATGTGAATAAGAGCAAGGTTATTAGGTACAGTAGGGTTGAGGCTCAAGTCGATTGGGAGGTAAGTTTGAATGGAGAAAAACTGGAGGAAGTAAAGTGTCTTAGATATCTGGGAGTGGATCTGGCAGCGGATGGAACCATGGAAGCGGAAGTGGATCATAGGGTGGGGGAGGGGGCGAAAATTCTGGGAGCCTTGAAGAATGTGTGGAAGTCGAGAACATTATCTCGGAAAGCAAAAATGGGTATGTTGGGGTATAGTGGTTCCAACAATGTTGTATGGTTGCGAGGCATGGGATAGAGTTGTGCGCAGGAGGATGGATGTGCTGGAAATGAGATGTTTGAGGACAATGTGTGGTGTGAGGTGGTTTGATCGAGTAAGTAACGTAAGGGTAAGAGAGATGTGTGGAAATAAAAAGAGCGTGGTTGAGAGAGCAGAAGAGGGTGTTTTGAAATGGTTTGGGCACATGGAGAGAATGAGTGAGGAAAGATTGACCAAGAGGATATATGTGTCGGAGGTGGAGGGAACGAGGAGAAGTGGGAGACCAAATTGGAGGTGGAAAGATGGAGTGAAAAAGATTTTGTGTGATCGGCGCCTGAACATGCTGGAGGGTGAAAGGAGGGCAAGGAATAGAGTGAATTGGATCAATGTGGTATACCAGGGTTGACGTGCTGTCAGTGGATTGAATCAGGGCATGTGAAGCGTCTGGGGTGAACCATGGAAAGCTGTGTAGGTATGTATATTTGCGTGTGTGGACGTATGTATATACATGTGTATGGGGGTGGGTTGGGCCATTTCTTCGTCTGTTTCCTTGCGCTACCTCGCAAACTCGGGAGACAGCGACAAAGCAAAAATATATATATATATATATATATATATATATATATATATATATATATATATATATATATATATATATATATACACATATATATACATATTTCTTTTTTATTACACGTAATCGCCGTCTCCCGCGTTAGCGAGGTAGCGCAAGGAAACAGACGAAGAATGGCTCAATCCACCCACATACACATATATATACATAAACACCTACACACACACACACATATGCATACCTATACATTTCATCGTATACATACATCTACATACACAGGCATATGCATATATACACATGTACATATTCATCCTTGCTGCCTTCATCCAATCTCGTCGCCACCCCGCCACACATGAATTAGCGTCCCCCCCTCCCCTCCCCCTGGCGAGGTGGTGCTAGGGAAAGACAAAAAGGCCACATTCGTTCACACTCACTCTCTAGCTATCATGTGTAATGCACTGAAACCAAAGCTCTCTTTCCACATACAGGCCCCAAAGACCTTTCCGTGGTTTACCCCAGACGCTTCACACGTCGACCCCGGCATACCACATCGTTCCAATTCACTCTATTCTTTGCACGCCTCTCACCCTCCTGTATGTTCAGGCCTCGATCACTCAAAATCTTTTTCACTCCATCTTACACCTCCAATTTGGTTTCCGACTTCTCGTTTCCGCTACCTCTGACACATATATCCTCTTTGTTAATCTTTCCTCATTCATTCTCTCTTTGTGACCAAATCCCTTTAACACCCTCTTCTGCTCTCTCAACCACACATTTCTTATTACCACACATCTCTCTTACCCTTTCATTACTTACTCTAACAAACCACCTTACACCACATATTGTCCTCAAACATTTCATTTCCAACACATCCATCCCCCTCTGCACAACCCTATCTTTAGCCCATACCTCGCGACCGTATAACATTGTTGGAACCACTGTTCCTTCAACCATACCCATTTTTGCTCTCCGAGATAAGGTTCTCGCCTTCCACACATTTTTCAACGCTCCCAGAACCTTCACCCCTTCCCCCACACTGTGACTCACTACCGCTTCCATGGATCCATCCCATGCTAAGTTCACTCCAAGATATCTAAAACACTTCACTTCCTCCAGTTTTTCTCCATTCAAACTTACCTCCCAATTAACTTGTCTCTCTGCTAAACCTAATAACCTTGCTCTAATTCACATTTCCTCTCAACTTTCTTCTTTCACACACTTTACCAAACTCAGTCACCAACTTCTGCAGTTTCTCACCCGAATCAGCCACCAGCGCTGTATCATCAGCGAACAACACCTGACTCATTTCCCAAGCCCTTTCATCCGCAACAGACAGCATACTTGCCCCTCTCTCCATATATATATATATATATATATATATATATATATATATATATATTAGAACAACACATGTGCAGGTGTTATACTGTGTCGGAACTGGCTAGTCTGTTTCAAAAGGTTCTATATCTCAATTTGCATCTAAATTGTTTTCCTGTCGCAGCATCTGCCTTCTCCTTTGAATCATCATCCTCTGTTCATGATGTATTCATTTCTCGTTCGCTGTTCACGTGGCTAATTTGATAGTGACCTCACGTAGGAGAGAAATCTATGACCTGTGTCGTAGGGTCTGGTTTTTGCCTTCCAGTTGCAGGGATATGATAACAGAGAATACAAAGGACTTCGGAGAGCAACGTAACGTTGGGTCCTTTCGAGGCCAGGTGTGCGAATATTTGGTGGCTGCAATTTTTAGCTGACGTGATGAGATCCAAATTCGTCTGAGTTTTGGTCGAATGGTTGCCAGTCTTTTATCATACCATACACTGAATAGTTATCTGTTCCCATATTCTATTCTGTACGATATATTCTAAGATACTATATTAAAGTGAACAATTAATGAAGCGTGTCTGTTTTCTTCTTTCGCGTGTTCATCAACTGTCGATTTCGAAAATCGTATTTCTGATGATCATTAACGCGTATTTCTGATACATTCGGAACAACTGTTAAGTTTGGTGAGGCCCGGCAAGTACAAGTCACATCTAGGGCAATCAACTTACATCAGTAGATTTTTTTAACACTATCTTATTCTCGAGCGTGTTAAGAAATTTCGAGCTGAGTTTTGGTGCATGTCTCAGAAGATGGAACCTGGTCTAGACAAGATGTTATCAGCGTCTGTGAGGATTTTCGTAAAAGAATATACCAACCGCTACAGTTCTTATGTGTACAGTGACTAGGTGTCCGTTGTCCGATATCATAGCAAAGGCCGGGGAATAGAGTTTTGTAGTTGACTGTTCCGTCATATTATCGACTTTCTCCTTAGCTCTCCAAATATTCATCTCCTATACATCCTTATGTAAGCCGTCAATACACTGAGCATAATCTCCATAAACCTATCGAAAAGTATTCAGCTCCCACATTCAGCACATTTACCAGTAAAGCGATTTTTTTTTATACGTAAGTTAATTCATATTACATCTATTATTCTTTTCATTCGTTTTATGGCCATTGAGTAGTTCATTCCTTCACTGAAGTCTGTACTTGCATCTAGGGTATATTACATTATCTCAGACCTTCATCCATAGACATGACTTGGCTCGTTCTCTTTTCTTATAACCACTTCTCCACCCACTCTAATCTCTTACTTCAGTTAAGATCCAGCCAAAGTATGTTTTGCTGTCCCAGACGGTTACCTACTCAAGAGTGGAGTGTGGACCTATCTGTTGCGTAAACACGTTTCCTAACAGTCTAGCGGGCCTCGAAAATTGAATAAAGCGATTTCTCTAAAAGAACTATCGTTAGCTTCTACTGTCTTATGTAGCTTTACCTGTTTTCCTCGTTTGTGTATTGAATCTGTCGTATTCTTTTACTGTCTTAGGTAATGTAAACCATGAGTGATGTAGGGCACCAGACGTAGCTAACTCTCCACCCAAGTTGCGAGGAGATATACGAGCTGATCATAACTGACAGATCCTCTTAAGGCCCCGGTGATCACTGTAAAGAAGATATACATTGTCACTGATAAAGTACAACTAAGTAATCATATACGATCTTAGAATTGTCATTTTATCTTGATAGCTACTACAATCAGTACATGAAATAACTGAATTAAGCTCTTATCAGTCTTAGATTTTACAATGGAATATAAATGAATACAAAGGAATTTAAAAAACAATAGATCACTGGATCCTTTCAACCGTTTGTTATAGAAGAACACTGCAGGAACTCCGATTAGTGTGGTTAGAGAAGAAGGCTATACAGATGGTTAAGAGAGAAAATTATGCTAACGTTTCATGCGATTAAGGAGGCGCAAATAATGTTAGTTGTGGACTTGAAGTAAAACAAGCATTCATCAAGTCTATGCTTAAAGGTATTTTTGGTAAATTTTTCCGTGTGTGTGTGTGTGTGTGTGTGTGTGTGTGTATCAAAATACATTCAAAGGTCCTTATCCTCTTATTAATTAGCTTTATTTACCTAATAATCATTAGCATCGTCCACACTAACCAGCAACATCCGTGGCCCGTGGGGTGTGTTAAGGGTGGGATCCATATGGTGACTAACCAAGGTTAATGGAGCTCTCTTGATCCACACACACACAAACACACAACATTCCTTCTTGCAGGTACTATGAGACGGGATCCATCAGACCCGGTGTAATCGGCGGGTCTAAGCCCAAGGTGGCCACACCTACAGTGGTGGAAGCCATCGCCAACTACAAGAAACAGAACCCCACTATGTTTGCTTGGGAGATCCGGGAGCGGCTTCTGGCAGATGGTGTGTGTGACCAGGAGGGCGTTCCATCTGTCTCCAGTATTAACAGGTGGGTGAAGGCCAACACTGACTAACCCATTACCCGTCGTTCTCTTCTAGATTTTACGAGACCGGCAGCTACAAAGCCGGTGTCATCGGCGGATCCAAACCTAAAGTAGCGACTCCTATGGTGGTGGACACCATTGCTAGGTACAAACTGGAGAACCCGACCATGTTCTCCTGGGAGATCCGAGACAGGCTACTTGTGGAGAATATTTGTACTCAAGAGAACGTACCATCCGTGTCCTCCATCAACAGGTAACGTCGGCAGTAGACTGGAGACTTATCCCTTGCCCTGCCTAGCCTGCCTGTATGCCCAGCACACAAACCATCAAAACTTGCTCTCTCTTTATCTGATCAGTTTGTATCCCGGTCACTCCACCTCAAGAATGCAGCGTCCTTTTTAGCACCCTTTTTTTTTTGTCTGAGTCGCAGTGGCAGCGTGGTCCTCATAGTCTAGTAGTGATTTGGCATGTGTTTTGCACTGTTTCCTGCCTGCCTGAACCTTCCATTATTATTTCCTAGCACATAGACTTTATGCCTTATTTAGAGATTGTTTTTAGAGAAATACTGATTTCGTAGTTTCATCTAGTCCTGATGAAAATGGTACGGTAGATATCTAGTGTAGATTTATGCCCTGAAAAAGTTTTTCCCTTTTCGTAAACTGTGAATGGAATGTCTCAATTGTTATGTTTTTACGTCAATGGTAGCTGAGACGGCACCACCAAATAATTGCCTGATCATGGCCATTGCATTTGTGTTATACATACATATACTAATACTGAGTTTGGTAAAGTGTGTGAGAGAAGAAAGTTTAGAGTAAATGTGAATAAGACCAAAGTTGTTAGGTACAGTAGGGTTGAGGGTCAAGTCAATTGGGAGGTAAGTTTGAATGGAGAAAAACTGGAGGAAGTAAAGTGTTTTAGATATCTGGGAGTGGATCTGGCAGCGGATGGAACCATGGAAGCAGAGGTAAATTATAGGGTGGGGGAGGGGACGAAAATTCTGGGAGCGTTGAAGAATGTGTTGAAGTCGAGAACATTATCTCGGAAAGCAAAAATGGGTATGTTTGAAGGAATAGTGATTCCAACAATTTTGTATGGTTGCGAGGCGTGGGCTATGGATAGAGTTGTGCACAGGAGGGTGGATGTACTGGAAATGAGATGTTTGAGGACAATATGTGGTGTGAGGTGGTTGTTTGATCGAGTAAGTAATAATAGGGTAAGAGAGATGTGTGGTAATAAAAAGAGTGTGGTTGAGAGAGCAGGAAGATGGTGTTTTGAAATGGTTCGGTCACATGGAGAGAATGAGTGAGGAAAGATTGACCAAGAGGATATATGTGACGGAGGTGGAGGGAACGAGGAGAAGTGGGAGACCAAATTGGAGGTGGAAAGATGGAGTGAAATAGATTTTGAGTGATCGGGGCCTGAACATGCAGGAGGGTGAAAGGCGTGCAAGGAATAGAGTGAATTGGAACGATGTGGTATACCGGGGCCGACGTGCTGTCAATGGATTGAACCAGGGCATGTGAAGCATCTGGGGTAAACCATGGAAAGATGTGTGGGGACTGGATGTGGAAAGGGAGCTGTGGTTTCGGCGCATTATTACATGACAGCTAGAGACTGAGTGTGAACGAATGGGGCCTTTGTTGTCTTTTCCTAGCACAACCTCGCACACATGAGGGGGAGGGGGTTGTTATTACATATGTGGCGGGGTGGCGATAGGAATGAATAAAGGCAGACAGTACGAATAATGTACACGTGTAAATATATATGTCTGTGTGTGTATATACATGTATACGTTGAGATGTATGGGTATGTATATTTGCGTATGTGGACGTGTACGTATATACATGTGTATGTGGGTGGGTTTGGCCATTCTTTCGTCTGTTTCCTTGCGCTACCTTGATAACGTGGGAGACAGCGACAAAGAAAATATATATATATATATATATATATATATATATATATATATATATATATATATATATAGCCATCTTCGTCAGGAGAATTGACTGAGCATCTCAGCCAAGAAATACCTGCTTTCATGGGCTCCATAACCAAAACAAGGAATGCTATATTTCTCTTTTACTATTTTACTTCCCACATGAACCAATGAGGCAATTCTTTAAATGGATCTTAAAGAGGCCTCCGCTGATGAGATTATCTCGATTAGCTCGAAATTCTCAATGTCAAAGACAGCTGCGAAAATTCATTTTTGCTTGAGACACAAACTACGAACAATAACACAGTAATGCGGGTATATATCTGTTAGGGAAGGGACCCTCTCGTCATCCTATTCCCTCATCTGCAATGCAAATTAGTGCAGGCTACTCTGACGCTCCAACTCTTCTAGGACGGCCCGGCCTAACTTGCCAGACATTTACTCCGTGCATGAATCTGCCTCTGGGAAATATATTCAGAAAATGCTATCTGGATGCAAAGGATCCAACTATATTCTGGTGAAAAAGATGCTAAGGCCTTAGACTGAAGTTTCACTGTTGTTTCAAGGGACTTATGGCTTACGTACCAGCAATCATTCACGAGAGCCAACGCTATCACAGGGATGTTGGCGTCGCTTATGACCTCATTCACTTGTCGTTGGCGTCTAGAAATTGCCGTGGTGCTCCAGACCCCGAGGTCATTCACAGCCAAAAGACCTTCCACCATGTGAGAAGTTGATGGAACCCTTTTAGGTCCTCATTGGCTGAGGTGGCTCATAAAAATGGTGGTGGCTGGCGGAGTGCAGCGGTAGTGAAAGAGGAGGAGGGGCTGCGCCCACCGACACATTGAGGAAAGGTGGCCACTAACACTTTCCCCCTCCATCTCTTGCATCTCTTCTCCCTCTTCTCTTGGTGTACCTACAAGCCGACAGTTAAGAGTATGCAGTGAAACGTCTGGCATCAAAAACATGTATGAATTTGAAGTAGATTATCTAGAGAGAAGAGCAGTGGTAATGTTAATCAGATGACATGACAAACAAAGCTGAGGTTAAAGAAAAAAGATGTTGCGTTAATCTGCTTAGTCGAAGACGGGAGCTCGTACTGATGATATCTCTATTCCTGAAACTGATGATCAGTGGTATGATGGCGTTGCCATGTCCTCGTGCAGTCGCATAATGATCTTTGTTAATTTTCCAGCATCAAGTAGCCACGTTTCTTGGTTGATTTAGATCATTAATTGGAGCCACAAAAGAAGACGATTTAAAGAACTACGCAATGTTGAAATATGTTTTTATTTACAGGGATTAGTTTCTAATCAGGGAAAGTAAGTAGAAAGGAAAATTCTTTAAGAGACGAAATTAGTGACGTGTCCTCTATGTGCAGAAGAAAGAAATACTACTCATTTAATAAGTGACACCGATAATCCCTTCCAATACAGTGCTAAGCATAAAAGTACTGCGAATTTCAGGTTTATGTTTTCTCATGTAGTAAGCATTTTGACTGCACCCTACTAGAAGAAAACTGATGAACTTGGCCGTGCCAGGTGAAGCTGTGATATTTTTTCAGGAAATGAATAAGTTTTAAAGACATTATGAATGTGGAGAACTGGTCAAGCAAGAAATGATGTAGTCACTATCTTAAATCTTTTTTGGGGAAAACTTGAGACGTTGAAATTTGAAGATCATGCTCCATTCATGACCAGGTTAGCTACATGTTTGGGGGGACAAATTAATACCCTCCAGATGGAAATGTCTTCACCGTTCGCTTTGAAACCCTCTGATTCAAAGATATGAAAATCCTGTTGAATGAATTTCTCTCTCTCTCTCTCTCTCTCTCTCTCTCTCTCTCTCTCTCTATATATATATATATATATATATATATATATATATATATATATATATATATATATATATATATATATATATATATATATTTCCCTGGGGATAGGGGAGAAAGAATACTTCCCACGTATTCCCTGCGTGTCGTAGAAGGCGACTAAAAGGGAAGGGAGCGGGGGGCTGGAAATCCTCCCCTCTCGTTTTTTTTTTTTTTTTTTTTCCCAAAAGAAGGAACAGAGAAGAGGTCCAGGTGAGGATATGCCCTCAAAGGCCCAGTCCTCTGTTCTTAACGCTACCTCGCTATCGCGGGAAATAGCGAATAGTATGAAAAAAAGAATATATATATATATATATATATATATATATATATATATATATATATATATATATATGTATATGTTTTTATGGTACTCCAGGAGCACTGGGTAGAACCATAGACCATAAAGTGTAGTGAAGTGTGTGCGTGTATGCGAGATGAACGGGCAAACATAGTTTAACTTGATTATGTGGCAATTTTGAACGCAATCGTTCCTCCTCATGATGCAAAGGTAAAATCATATATTAATGAACCCTTGTGATAAGTTCTTTGAGAAAATTCTTCATAAAACACTACAGTTCAGAAAAATATATAGGTTTCTGAACATTAGCATACACTGAAATCTTTTAAGGAGTCCAGACAATTTGTTCAGAAAAGAAAACTGCATCGAAAGTTTGTCCTTTCATTTTGTTCCCCTTCACAAACATCAGATGAATGGATCATGAATTGTAAGCGGAGCATCAATTGTGAGTCTTCCGACGTGAACCTGGTGCCCCTCCGGATCGTGAATGATAACCTGGTCCTCGAAAGCTTTCGCCATGAAGACCCCTTAACTCACGTCACTCACGGCCGGAACCAAAGGAGCGTGGATGATAGCTGGGTCCAAAGCAGCCTTCACCAAGATGATGGGTTAGACATTCCTCACCTCAGTCTTCGCCGGAATCAAGGGACCGTTAATGTTATATAAGAACCCAGCAGTTTTCAAGTCGGACTTCAGTCTCCTAACTTGAAGCCGAACTCGCGGGATTGTTACTAGTGAATGGGTCTTTTGGCGATCTTTGGCATTAGCTCCTTCGATCAAGTTCCTCACGGTCACTCAAGGGCAGAGTACCAGGGAACAGTATACTTGCTCACTCATGTGTTTTTGGTGAACAGGCGTCATGTGCTGTACTTTAATTAAGTACTTTGTTGTTGGTCGTGATGGTCCTCTTTTGTACATTGGTTGTTATGATCAGTTTGTGCACATTGACAATGCTAGTGGCACTCAGTTTCAACATGATGATGGTGCTCGTGACGCTCGGCTTGGACATGGTGGATTTGGTTGAGACAGTCAACCTGTCACTGAAGTTGGTGATCCTTAAGACGACCCTGTGTACAAGCGTGATGTTTGGACCGGTCGATTTCTGCAGGCTGCTGCTGTTTGTGGCAGTCATTTTGTGTAGGGAGTGAAGGTGAAGCTGTATATCTGGGAGGGAAGGGGAGAGGGAAGTTGTATGCCTGGGAGATGTATTGATTAGGAAAGTCAGTGTTTGTCTACTTAGGCATATTAGTTCGATGTTAACTCTCGTAAATGAGAGGTAAACTCCCTGAGCGTTGCTCATGATCGATCCCGGCTACAGACGAGTGCTAGATATCTGATGAGTCACGGTCAGTGCATATATATATGGAGCCAAGTTCTTGCGGAAAGAGGCCTGACCACTCGCCAATACCCTGTTTGCTTATTAACCCAGACAAGAATGTCGGGGTCACTACATCCGACCCGTTGCTGCCCATCCTCACATTCCCTAGCGGTTTAGATTACGAATGGGACATTACCAGTTTTTTCCGTGGGAAATTTACTTACTTCCCCAATAGGAGTGGATGTGGTTTTACATTTTGTAAACACTGCTATTTCTAATACGCGATGCTGAGCGTGTCCCGTAGACTTTATATTTTTTCTCAGCACAGTGGTAAATTCTTTTATCTTGTATATCATGTAAAATGATCTTAGAGTGGAATTAAAAGTCTTATGATTTAGTATAATGTCAACCAATTATATAGCTTAATGCCATACTGCCAGATGATTACCATTGATGCTACATATCTGCTCTCCCAAACACCCCTTATGACATCATATAACTTCCTGTCCACTGAATGCATATTTAATTCCTAACAACAGTAATAACTACCAGTCAACCTAACCAAAACTCTTTAACCTCCCACGTAACTCGGCATTTCCGCACATTCTAGTCAATCAAATGATTTCTCATTTTACTTTAACTACTACCAGCTTTACGTGTTCACATCACCACCACTGTACTGTCTACCTGCATTGACAATCTCCGTTCACTACCCAGTTCCCTCGGGAATGTAACCACTTCCTCTCTTTCTTTATCCATTCCTCTCCGCCTAACAACTACCGCTATAAACATGCTCGCATCCACCACCCTCCTGGCCACCATATGGTGCCCTGCCCACCCTCCTCTGCCCCTGCCAACCTGCATGTTGCCGCTACCTCCACGTGGCGTCAACCTTCCTCTACCTTTACATGGCGTCAACCTTCCTTTACCTTCATACCGCCCTCACGTGCCCACAGAATAGTGCGCAACAAGGCAGCGGAGAGGGCCAAGCATGGGCTGTCTGGGACGCCTTCGCCAGTGTCGCAGGGCGCCTCCGTCATCAGCCAAGCTCCGCCCACGTCCCACGAGACCGCCCTCCAGCGCCCAGGGTCTTACTCCATCACCGGCATCCTCGGCCTTCCTCCTCTCACAGATCCTAATGGAAATATACACAAGAGGAAGAGAGAAGACTCTGGTGAGTATTCTTTTGTTTCTGCTGCTTCCTCTTTCTATTTCATTTAGTAGATTTGGGTTTAAGATTACAGCGGAGGATCCTAAAGCTGCCAAATGCTATGGGAATTGAGGTACTGCTGTGTATACTGCAAACATACAGCTTATCCATAGTTCTTCGTGTTGAAGTGCATAGTTTAAACGACCATGATGCATACAAGGGTCCGCATATGGTCGGGCCCACATGTGTTCGAATCATAGACGCGGCAGTCAGCCCACAGTTAACCCAGCTGCTCATCCTCCTGTTAGGCTTCGTCGATAAACTGGGCACCTAGCTTAGGCTTAGTTATATGTATATGTAGCATTAATGTGTGACCTTGATTATGGCATTCAACTGCATGTATCCTCTCAGATAGCATAATAGAAAAGAAAAAATATTCTAGACCTCCCAATAACTGTAATCATTATCGGTGAAAAATTTGCACAGTACTTAATTCCTAATCCAGTGAAGAAAACAAAACTCATGGCTCTCAACTTCGGCTGGAGCAATACAGTAATACACTCAAGCAACAGGATATAATTGGTCATCACCTCCATTCTCCCTGATCTCATCAGCCATCATGAATATCTTTCATTATCAGATATACGTTATGATGGATGTCTTGCCATCTTTCAAACAACATAAACTAGATTTTATGAGGTTGAGAAATGCTTTCACTGGCGTGTCACGTATTTAAAACTGCCTGGGTAGCAATTGTTCTATTGTGCCTGTCACTTTAGTCTCTCTCTCTCTCTCTCTCTCTCTCTCTCTCTCTCTCTCTCTCTCTCTCTCTCTCTCTCTCTCTCTCTCTCCCTCTCTCATATAGATAACACAACAGATAACCCAGACCTGGGCCAGTGGATCCTCTGTTGTCTGTCCGTTTCTCCTATTTACTCCCTTTTTTCCGCCCATCTATTGTTTCTTCATCTATTGTTCTCTTCCTCTTTAGCCCAAGTGACACTGACTCACCAGTGGATATCTACGTGTTGATGCCATATCTCATTTTCATCAACATTAGCGATTCATTCAGATTTTCTGTCCTCGTTTATCTATTGTTGAGGAGAACATTGCTTAAGTGTGTGAAGGGGAATAAATGATTCGCGAGAGAGTGAGAGAAGGAGGTCACAGACCATTTACCATCAGCCCAAGAGGTTTCCTCAGGAGCGGATCTCAAACTCTCTATTATTACTCGATTATAACCTCTAGAGGTAGGGTTAACACCCTCTCACAGTTGGTGGCTCAGTCAGCGGAAAGAAAAGCGATTTATTCATTTTTCAAGAAACGTTTAGAAATAATGTTCTCCTCGTAAACACTTGAATGATTAACTGAGCCTACCTGAATTATGATAAGATTCGCCAATCACGGTCTTGTAAAACCATTAAACTGACTCTAGGAAAAACTCCCCATAGTTGGCATGTGGAACGGAGCAAAGCAAACCGCTTCTCGCCCACCTATCGTTCTGTGTTACTGCTCCCCTGACTGCGATTAATTTCACCCAGGGAAATCACTTTTATCTCATTTGTACAAAAGAGAAAAAAAGATGAAAGGGATGCCAGCGATTAAAACCCAGTTATTCAATTAGACTATTTAGAGGAAAATTAAGTAAATGCCTTCAATGACTCGGGCAATTTCTTAATGTCTGGGACGATTGTCCTCTCTCTCTCTCTCTCTCTCTCTCTCTCTCTCTCTCTCTCTCTCTCTTAGATGACAAACCAGATGACCCACTGTAAACGTGGGCCAACGAACCCTCTTTCGTTAGTCTGTCTTACCCATGTACTCACTGTTTATGATAAGCGTCATTGGAAGCTTAGCTGTTAAGCAGCGTATAGTAATCGTGTTTTTGATTGTGAATATCATACTTTTTTGCTCATTTTACCCCGTGGCGTCTGTTATATAAAAAGATGCGTAAGTTTATTAGATGAATCAAGACCATGGATATACATTATGGCTGATCTTCTCAGCAGTGGATGGACAGAAAACCTCTACATTCATTAACTTAATATCTCCCACCTACCCTAAAACGGGAAGGAGACTCAGAGGGTCCCTAAACCTTAAATAAGGTTAATGATCGTGTGTGTGTGTGTGTGTGTAGGAACGACTCCCTTGTGACGACCTGTAGTCTTGAATCTCAATAAATTTTGTGTACCTCTGATGCCGGAGCGGTACTTGGGCATCTGCTTTGATTTATGTAATGAATGGTCTAGACTCTGACTTCATTATCTTTCAACACTCGATAGTCCGTGATAAAGATACATAAACAGACTGCCATGGCAATCGAAATTTAATCACCCAAGGCTCACTGGCTACTGTCCTTTGTTAACCCTGCACAACCCACTCTTGATGAGAAGTGATTATCTCCAATCGCTTTAGTCTGGCACTTGTAACATGCCAAGGTTTCGCCGAGTTTAGCACTCTTGTTTCGAATATATATCTTTTTTTAACGTATAGGATAATGTTTACATTGTTTTCTCACGGTGTTGTTCAAGTAAATGACTCTTTTTAGAGGTTTAAGAAACTTTTTTCCATATATATACTTTCTGTATCAACTGGTGCATTCCTCTAACTTTCTTGCAAGGAGGCAAGTATAACGGAATACTCTTATTTTCGTAAGAAAAACTTGGTGTTTATTATTCTGCAGTACTCTGCACACATGCGTATCATATATCCTTGGGGAGTTGCAAAATTACTTAACATCTGTGCATGGCAACAAAATGCGAATGAAAATCAATAGCTAATGAGTTTAGAATAAAAATAAATTTATATATCTATTCATTAGCTTTTTTTTCTTTAAAACTTAAGTGTTTTTTCTATAAACTCCTGAGAATAATCGTCTTTTATGTTCTTTGATATGAAAATCTCCAGGATGTTTGGTGACCTTTTCCACATTGACGAATATATTCATAACCGCGTCCCATTGTCACACGTCTGCCTTGAGAGACATTTCTATATATTTTGCCAGATCTGATCCCACACAGCCAGACAAGTATGTAAACATCCCAGCTCTATTTCCAGACATCATCTGAGAATGACCTAGGACCGAAGGTCGAGGGTCATACTAATGCCTTCGTTTCGTGTCCCTAACAGCCCACCGTGATATAGTGCCCGCCTTCCCCGTCACTTTATATGTAAACCAGCCGATGGTTCGGTGATCACTTCGGGCTTAACGAGAGATCACTTAACCTGTACATCTTACTTGCAGATAACTGGAAATAGTTTTTGTCGTACATATGTCCGAGGGTATGTAGGTCAACCATGGAAAGCATGATGTTCTTGAAATATTTATAATGACTAGAGATTATTCTATCCCACAACTGCTTTATTTAAGAGTTCTATAGTGCACAGTCAATGGATCCACTGGCCAGCACCTCTATGGCAATATATGAAGTAGAAGCAATGAATATCTCTGAGCCTGGGAGATACGACATGATTTGCTTTGTTTCGCATAATAGATATAACTCAATATCATACAGGACGCAGACATATTACGATGATTTTTTTCGTGAAAATTTCAAACTATATGTGTCTCGCAAATTTGCAAGGTGGATAGGGGAGCGACGGTTTGACCAGTTCAATATCACAGTGGCAGATCCGTCTGGGACGGCAAACACTACAACTTCACTATCATCTCAGCTACAGCCTTCAGCACAGCATACTAATCCCTCATCTCCCATCATCGCCACCACCATAGCATTACAGGCCAAGAACAACGAGATTCTTATATGAGAACCGTACTTGTTTAACAGGAGGATATGTTGCTTCTGCCACGCCTCTCCGTTCAGTGATGGAACCTTGACGAGGATGTTCATCACCTCTGGCAACCACTCCACACCCACAGCATCATTTTCCTATTCTTTGTTGTCTCATGATCCTGAAATTCACAGCCCTTATTGCGCCAAAGTATTATGGAAATTATATTCCTTTCTCCGTCTTTATCCAGAATGAACTCATAAGCTAGAGAGAGTGGAAATAGATCATTATTTGATTACTAAATCGAAGGAGACACCTTGGCTAAGATGCGTTCTGGTGCATTCGTAAGTTTCATTTTGCATTCGTTTTCCCCTTCCCCTAACCACCTTTCTCAGTTGATATGTACGTGTGTGTGTGTACGTATAAAATCGACATCACACAATATGAACAGAGAATCTAATGAACTTCACAATGATCAAGCTAACTTCATATCCGGCGCAGGTGTTCCATAACCAGCACTGATAATACAAGCAGTATTTTCAACATTAATTATTGCTCTGTTTACCACGAGTGTATGGCTTTCCCCACTTCTTGTGCGTCTCAGTTCAACATTCTTGAGGGCAGTCGTCTCTCATAACAAACAGAAAAATCATACGTCTATCTGTACCTGAGAAACATATAAACAAATAAGGTAAAGTGATCCTTAACGGGGCCAAATATGTGACCAAGTCTATAAAGAAGAATGTGCTGGTATCTAAGTGGTAAATTTTCTTCTCTATTTTAAGAAATCTGAATAATTGCACAAGTTCATGATAAGCTCGTTGCTGGATTTAACGACTGTAGACATAATAGTCATGAAGCCAGAGCCTGTACCATAAACAGATAAGTTAGCACCTCTGTCGTTACGTAATGTCTATCGTAAAACATACCAATTAAAGCTGGTAATGCCCTACCTCTGTACAGTTTCTTTTTATCATTATTTCTATTAGTTTTTTTCATTGTTATTAACATTATTGTTATAATTATTTATCTAAGTCGAAATGGTACTAACCCATAAATCAACTGATTGTTTATAACAAACCTTCATTTATCCCAGACGAACACCGAGACGCACCCAGCCAGCAGGAGGATGACCTCAAACGCCCCAGAACTCAGTACAACACCGACCCGCTATATACTAATGTGAGTAAACCAACATTCCTGGTGCTTAGCATGGTGAGGGTTACTACTGATTGTGGTAGCAGTAGTACTGACTGCACTGCAAGTGTCATTATCAATGTCAGTAGACTGCAGTAGCTGGTGTTTCACGTAGTAATTCTTATTACTGGTGCTGATAGGAGAGTTGACTATATTACTGTTATCATCATTAATATCAATACTATTATTACTATTATCAACAGTAGTAGTAGTAGTAGGGATAGTGTGATAGCAGTAGTAGTGTTAGTAAGGGTAGTGATAGTATCTACATGATTATTGCTCTTACCATCATCTAGAACCCTTATACCCTTATACTATCAATACCAAAATCATTATTATTAACAGTGGAAGTGTTGGTGGAAAATCAGTCCCAGTAGTTGTACAGCAAATAGCGGTAATAATCACATTAATGGATGACATAGAAATTCATTTAATTCTATTAGAGGCAGCAGATCAATGGAAATGGAGCAGCACTAATAGTAGCAATATTTTTCGTAGGAATGATAGGCACAAAGTACATATATATTAGTGGTTGTAGCAGCAGTGGTATCAGTCAGCATCAGTAACAAAGATTCTATGTACTAATTGCTGGAATGTTGATAGTAATATGTGTGGAAATACTCGCTGTGATTCTTAATACTGTTGATATCTTTTTAGGTAACACTTTTGCTGTATTTTCAACAACTACCACTACAAGTATTTCCAAAGTTATTGTTACCATCAACATTCTACTACGAATACATTACTTTTGGTACTAAAGTATACTGCTGCAGTTACAACCACCATTGTTGCCACTACGACTATCATTCTTACGATAGATAATGCTACTGATTTGCTGCCTCGTCGACAGATAGAACTACTTTTGCGTCATCCATTATTGCTAATGTTACCGCCATTCATTACACAATTTAGCAGGAAATATAGACAACTGACGCGCTTGGCTCACGATCTCGAAAAGACAGAGTAATGTCACGACACTCTGGCAGGACCAGAAGTGAAAGGTATTGCAAATGCAGAGGAAGACGTGAGTCGATAGAGGTCAACATCGAAGAGTAATAAAAAAGGAAGAGATCCATCTCCGTGCGAGAATATATGGCCACATTACACTTAGAATGTTTGCCCTGGGGACCACCTTACATAACAAGCTCAGCTAGGAAGAATTTGTTTTCCTATAGACAAAGATTAGCATGTACCTGTAAACTATAAGCTGACTGAACATCGTCTTAGGGCTAAGGGTCAAGTTTTATTCCACCAATTGCAACAAAATAATGGAGGCTCAGATGTCATAAAACTAAATAGGAAATAAACCAAATTTGATATGCCTCGTCACTACAAATCTCACAAACAAAACAGTCGGTAGCTTTCAGGGTAGTCTTGTGAAAGTCATGTGTAACCCTCGTCAGTGGTGACAAATGAGACCTTTCGCGTCATAATCCAGGTCATGTGATAACCAAGCAGAGGCGTTGTCACCCTCTTTAAAGTTACAAGAGATACCGAGACAGTCACACTTTGCTATGACAGCTGATTTATGAAAGCGTTAGGGTTTTGATCATTTGTCTTGAAGCGGTCCACCTCTACCTAAGTTTTTCAGTAGCGATGGGATCATAAAGACTATGGTCGTGGTTGTGAAGGTGAAGGACTCTGCATAGAGGATTCTTGTCCAGAGGTAGTAGTGGAGGATGTCACTTAATGGTGCCTGAATCAAAAGGAAGAAGCGAAAGGAAGATGGAAAGAGTATTTTGAAGAACCGATGAATGTGGGAAAAAGCTGAGCCAGCAGTCGTTATATGCATGGTTATGGAGGACGGAAGAAAAAGAATACAACTGCAGAGGCTATAGGTCTTCAGCACAGAGGGAGGTGAAAAGGGCGATAATGAGGCTGAAGGTAAGAAAGGCACCTGGTATGGATGGGATTACGGATGAAATTTTGAATTATAGGGAGAAAGTGGGTGAATTCATTTGATATAAAATTTTGCATGAAAGCAGAAGTATGTGCCTGAGGATTGGGTTAAGTATATGATTGTTCCTTTATTCAAAGGAAAAGATGCTAGGAACTTATGTAGCAGTTGTAGGAGGAATAAGGTTAAGTATACCAGGAAAAGTGGATGCAAGAGTGGTGACTGACAGTAATGGAAGAGACTGAATGCAGAATAAGTGAGGAGCGAGGGGGTTTTAGGAAAGGTGGGAAATGTGTGGATACGATTTTTGTGGTGAGAATGACAGTGGAAAAGTATCTTGCAAAATGTAAGGAGTGTTTGCAGTTTTTATGGATCTAGAGGAAACGTATGATAAAGTTGAGTGGAATGTTTTATGGGATATGTTAAGGATGTATGAGGTATGAGGACTACAATTTGATGGTGTGAAAGCCGTCTATAGAGAAGCAAATGCATGTGTAAAAGTGGATGAAGAATCAAGCAAAAGCTTCGGTATACATGTAGGCGTCAGGCAGCGCTGCATGATTTTACCATGGTTTTGTAACATATATGGATGGAGTGATTGGTGATAGGAAAGTAAAACTAGGGAAAAAGATTGCGGAGGCAGAGTGTGGTGGTGAAGCATGGTGGTTAAAGACATGCCTATTTGTGGATAATTCTGTGTTGTTTGGTATTGTTTGCCTAGAGTAAAGAGGCGTTGCAGAGGGTTGTAAGAGTTACTTATGATGTGTATAACCACAGGCGATTGAAGGTAAAAGCAAGTAAAAGTAAATCAATGGTGTTTGAAAGGAAAAAGTGAAAGAGTGATTTTTGCAAAGCCATATAGAGTGAAGAAAAACGTGTACTAAACAGTGTTATAGATATGGAGATAGAAAGACTGGAAGAGATGACAGAATTGAAGTATTTAGGAGCCATCTTGGGTGAGTTTGGTGATAGAAGGAGAGATAAGGAAGAGAGCAGTCATGGCAGAAGAGTCACTGGATCCCTCTATAGAATAATGAAGGGCGGAGGTGTAAGTATGGAAGCGAAGGAGGATTCTTGGACAGCATACGTAGTCCTCCCGACCCTAACCTATGCAGCCGAAACATTGACGTGAAATGAGTCACAAAGGTCAAGAATCTAGACTGTGAAAATGAGCTGTTTGAGAGGAGTAAGTAAGTGGTATGACTAGAGAGGGTGTACGAGAGATTTGGGATGGCATGGAAAGCAAAGGGAATAGATTGTGGAGTGGATGAAACGTAGTGCTTTGACGTGGTCTCGGCCTGTGAAAAAAAAAAAAGAAGTACAAACTATGAGTTTACAAGGAGAGTGCATGATAGTACATTCAAAGGGTGGGTGTGAGAGGAGGACCATCTGTGACGTGGGGCAATAGAGTGGAAAAGTGCTGGAGGGAGAGAAATGATGGAAGCATCCCTGGAATGGTGTATACAAAGGAGGCATGGAAGGACGGGTAAGTGGAGACTCTCTTGTCAATGCCGTCTCCTTGATAGGAGCTTCCACAGGGAAAGGCGTCAAGGACGTAGGTGCAGATAGATCGTAAGATGATGGTGATGGATGATCCGGCACAGCCGTGATGTGTGATCGCCTACCGTGGCAGTAGTGGAGGATCCCAAATAACGGTGCGATGGTG
Organism: Panulirus ornatus; assembly: GCF_036320965.1. NCBI lineage: Eukaryota > Metazoa > Arthropoda > Malacostraca > Decapoda > Palinuridae > Panulirus > Panulirus ornatus. The sequence goes on along the minus strand of NC_092241.1, from coordinate 33,604,824 downwards.
GAGAATAACGTAGTGTTGGTGAAGGATCCCGTACTGTGGTAAGACCTCACAAGTCTCCACTGCTTTCTACGGTCATCATAAACTCTTCCTTCCGTAGAGATCTCTCACTTCCGAGGCATCAGTGTGTCTCATGGGCAGTCTGTTTCTGTGTATGGATCCTCTCCTGGCTCTCTCATCCACTCAGTTGATGCACATGCGCAGTAGGAAATATTCTCCTGTATTGCGTTTTAAGATATGAGGTGTATCTTTAGCATTCTTCCTCAGTTGAGTATCTACCCTCAAGAGAATCATACACGTAAGTGGTCTTTGTCTCCTACAGATGCTATGGTCGAAGCAGTGGTCGACGCTCAAGACTGAAGACGCGGCCAAGACATTCTTACCTGAACTTGGAGGAGTTTCCGGGTGTGCCGCGTCCCCCTACAGGTGAGATTAAGTCACATCTGGGTTTTCTCTGCAAGTTATCACTTTTTCCTTTCGTATTTTGGCAGATGGATTTATTCTGTCTTTGGAATGTTTTAATCTTGTATAATTTCGATTCATCTTTCGAAACTTTATGGAAATCCTGAACTCTTATGAGCATCTTCTATATGCATGGAATTAATATCATTAACCCGTACCTACTTACTTGGTCTTCAGCAGTGTACAGTCGTTTGTGGATCCCCCGACCAGCTACCCATCAGTGTCGGCAGCCTCCATTCCCACAGATGCTCTCTACGAGACCCTGTCAGTGACGCAGTCCAATAGCAATCAGGTCTACTCCCCTCCTCTTCCTACCTCCCACGGTAATTGATCTCCGACAGACTCTGTCAATTTACCCCTGCAAGTTATTTCATAAAAGCGCCAGGAGTTGTGTTCTTATATGCATGGTGGTGGGTATGAGGGCCAATAGTTCTAAAATGCCCTGCCTTGATTAAACACCAGGAAACAAAATCAATAAACATCAGAGTACCAAAAGAAAATCTCTGCTCAGTGTACGACAGAGCTCTAAATGCGGTTGGCCTCCTACAGGTAGCGCAGGTGGACTGACGCCTCTTACACCCATCACTATGCAAGACGTCAAGCCAGTCCTAGCGGCAACATCAGTCCTTGACACCACCGCCTCTCAGTACCAGCAAGGTAAGGCCGTCAAAAGCACAAGCGCCACTGCTGATAACATCCTCCTATTACCATTATAGCTCATACTGGCTCCTGGGGTATAAGATCTAGTCAACTGGATGTATCAATAGTGTTGTAATCGCAAGAAACGTCTTATGATCATCACCTTTACGCGAAAGCATTATTGTTATACAGAATCGTAACCTCAGTTTCTTTTTACCACTTAGAAGTAGAAGACAAGGAACTCAGATCATTTCGCGAACTGTATATCTTCCACCCAAACCTTGGCGACACAGTTAAATCAGCAGCCGGTTCTAGGCACTGTGCCAGCAGGAATTACGTTCAGGCATTAGATGTAGAGCCAACTTTGGCAATAAACTTGAGTGAATCATTGGCCATGATAAGTCCGTATATGGAGACGTTAAGTCACCAAGTCTCCAGCCATTGCTCAAGCTACATTGGACTTAAAATCATAGATATTTGCTTGCCTCGAGAGACATTGCTGTGCTGTGCGCTGGCGAATGGTAGGATAGTTCTCTGTTGTCTGCCAAGTATGGGAGAAACAAAGCAAGAAGAAACTTCACGAGATCCATGCGCGCCTTGGAATCAGAACAGTAAATTCTTCTTTAAAGATGAGGCAGTGGGTTCGAATCACAGGTTCTTTAGTCTTCGATTAACTTTATAACTTGCTCTGTAAATTGGCACCGTGAGGAAATTTCTTTCCACCTCACCGTGAAAGAGGGTCATATATATATATACATATATATATATATATATATATATATATATATATATATATATATATATATATATATATATATATATATATACATATATATATACATATGTATATATATATATATATATATATATATATATATATATATATATATATATATATATATATATACATATGTATATATATATATATATATATACATATGTATATATATATACATATGTATATATATATATATATATATACATATGTATATACATATGTATATATATATATATATATATATATATATATATATATATATATATATATATATATATATATATATTATATATATTATATATATATAAATAAAGTACAAAGAGAATGAACATAAGATGCACGTAAAACCGTAAGGAAACGAAAAATACGAGGAGTCGAGCGCTTTCGTATAATCGTCAAGACTGAATACAGATAATAAGAGCTTCATCAGTCTGACCAGTGCAAGACTGACCACATTCTTAATGGGGAATATTGTACATAGAATTCCCGATAAGACTTTCCCTTACCGTAACATTATTGCCGAAGACTACATTGATATAAAGTTAACAAAACATGAAATTATGTCCTCACAGTAGAGTAATCAAGTTTTGTTCTCCAGCGGCGGCTCGTATATCATATTCTGGTTTTGTCAACCTGTATTCAGTCCAGACGATGTAATCATGCGAAAGCGCTTGACACCGTATTTTCCATTTCCTTGTGGTTTTACCAGCATGACGATCCTTGGATGCCATTGGTAACCAAGTGCTTCTGGTTGGGGATGACCACCAAATGGAAACACGTATTTACCAATGGCGTCTAAGGTTCTTCACTTTCTCGTATATGAACTGACTGTTCTACGTCATCTGTCTCATTCTTGTATGTCCCCTGACGATGTGATCATTACACGAAAGTGCACTTGGAAACTTATCGTGTTTCATTTTCCGCGTGGTTATCAGCATGTATATATCTCACACTCACACAGTTAGACCGTTGAAATTTTACAGTCTTTGCCATCCTGTGCTTCACGTATTTCTCATGATCCGTCTGCCCTTAAGAGCCAAAGTCAATTTTTTTCTTATAGTGGGACTGACACTGAATGGGAAGAGTGCCATAAAATGTGCCTTTTATCAGAGAGATCAGTACATATCTATTCATAGTATTTCTATCATCTATATATTGAGCAACTCTCCCTCATCTGGATCAATATGTTGTTCATCTAAATCAACCATATCTAGTGCGTATTGACCATCGTTCACTTCAATGATGATAAGTCATCCGAACCACGCTTAATCGCCCAATGTCTCACATTCAGTTCATACAAACTTCATAAGCCAGTTCCAAATTCGGGGGTGTTCTCTGCTCTTATCAGACTAAGGGAGATATTTTGGTCAAGAGAGGTGGCTAGTATCTATTATCCATATCTTCGTAAAACTAGTAACGGATTTCACATAAACCAGGTGTTGCCTTCCTTTCTTCCTCCTTCTGGTGTTGTTATCTCTTCATATCAAGTCCATGACGCATGTGTAAATCTTGCGTGCATTCTTTTTCTAACATGCATGATAAGGCATGAATCTTGCTAACAAGAGACTACTATGATCTTTTGTGACCTCTGATAATTTATTCAACTTAAAATGTGTTCACTTGGTTTATACACTAGTTATGTTTCTGATGGTACATTAAGCATGTTGGTTGTACCAGTATTTTGCACATATAGACTGCAGCGAGAGGATGCAGCCCATCTAGTAGTTCATAATACTCAGGCTAACTTGGTAGTCACAGTCATGTTTACTGATTCAGGAAAGTGTGTTTGACCTGCATGGTTGAGCACATCTCTTTCGCTGTCACGCTTTAACGTCTACCTCGTCAGTTATTTAAACCTGTACTAAGGGATGCATCCTGTAGCTATACCTAACCTCCTGTAGTATTCTCCCTTATCCGTTCTGTTGTGACGGAGATGACACGAAGACTTAGGCCTAGGACCTGATAACTCCCTCACCAAAACAGATGATGTTCAGTTGTTAAATGTTTTGAATTCTATTATAGTTCATTTGGTTTACCCAAGCGTAGAGAGTAGTTAGTGTCACCATAAGAGTAGCAGAACTTGTGTGATAGTTGTTGTCTGCACGTCAGGAGGCACCGTGTACACACCCCTCAGCACCCACCAACCTACCTCCAACGGAGACTACGGCAGCACCCTGGCCAACCTCTACCCGGAGCAAACGTCAGTGTCGCCCGCCAACTGCACCAGCGAAAGCGAGACCCCGCTCCACAATCTGGTGGTGGCGCCTTGCTCTTCGCCCCTCAAGGCTGACACACCCTGCACCGCTGTCCTCACGGTTCTAGAGCCCTCCCCACACACCCACGCTGCCACTCACCATGCCCATGTATCCACGCATGCGCATGTTTCTACCTGCGTGCACTCATCAACGCATGCCCATGTACCCATGCATGCCAATATAGCAGCTACACTTGATTCAACTTACGCCACCCTACCGCCTATCACACACTACTCAGGTAAGTTACTTACTGTGTATCTAAAACTCTCCCTTCCCCTCTGGTGAGAGTTACCTCACATGCACTTTCTGTCACATCACCTGATTGCAACACTACTATTAGTTCGATAAACATTTCCCAACTCGATACAGGAGAAAAAATGTTCATATATGTGTGACTCCTATAGGTGCCGATTCTGGCTTTTTGACCAACTATCGGTTGTTACTCATTGTATTCAACTGGCATTGTTGTTGGAGTTTCTTTTTATGAGAGGCATCATATCCTCATATGCAAAAGTACTATAAGTTTATATAGACTAAACAAAATGTGCACAAAGTATATCGCTGAATGAGGCACATAGCATCGTCTGCAAACGTTACCTACTCCACAAAAAACAATGCTTCTGGTACATATTTCCTCATTAGAACAATTACATTTATTTACACATTCGTCTTGTATGATAATCTTTAGTCCAATAAGTTTTATGTCTTTGAAAAACTACGTAACCAATAGATTTTATGGTCTCTTTCTTGGTATCCCATCACTTATCCATCAAGATCTCAAAGACACTTCAGACAACGCAGTTGTATAATTACATTGTGATCATAGTCTATCAAGACTTAGAATATCCTTTCTCCTGTAAGAACTTAGCAAGGCTATAATCATCGCTTATCAAACACATATCCATGATTATGTATCCTCGGTTTTCTTTATCCTCCAAGAGCAGACTCTTCAAATGTATACAGCATAACCTCTTCCTCGTTTGTTTTCACACACCCGGACAAACTACAGATCCTTTCATATAAAAGAAATTCTGTATCTCTCTACAGGTACGGCCAGCATAGCGTCGATGACAGACTACACGTACTCCTCGCCGTACACCCAGTACCCGTCCACGTACCCAGCCTATGGCTATGGCACCGGAGGCCTCCTCAGTAAGTAACTGTGAGTATTGGTGTAAGTTGTTCTTTGGTTTTCTTTATGTTGCTATTCTCGCTTCCGAATGTGCTGGAAGAAGGCCACCATTACTGTAACCTCATCAGCACTACACTCTCAGTAACAGTGGTCGCTGGCTGGACCTTGACTCACATTCACTGTTCTATATTTTTATTAGTGTCTCGACACTTTAGGTCAAATGAAATCTTTCCATCCTCAGTTTTACTACCCCCTAATCTTCCCTGCAATACATCTTTACTAATGCCTCATATTTATTACATCCTTGACGCCACTGGCCTTTGACCTGACCTCTATACGAAAGGCTAAAGGCCAACGCAACTACAACTTCATCTTAATTACACTCTCCTCTTCACTACATTCCCTCAACACTAAAGGCCTTTGACCAGGTCAAAGGCCATCTTCAACACAGCCATCATTTTACTATACTACAAGTCAAAGTAAAAATCCGCAACTCCACTATGAATCGGGCCAAACTTATGTCCTTCCTTCAGAGAGAAACATAATAAAATCTTTTTTTTCTAAGAACTATTTTGTAAGGTGGCAAGGATGTCCCTCTTATCAATGTAGTAGTCTTTCTCCTGTTATGTATATTTCTAATCTTCCTTTCTTCATAGATGCTGTGCATTGATATTTGATTGTATGATGAGCATGGCCATGAGTCCTTAGTTTGAGATATCTATACTAACTGCTCATTACGAACTTTGCTTAACGATAGTTGGTGGCCACAATGCAAGTCTTGTCATGCTTTTACACCAGCATGGCAGTGTTAACTCTGACAAAAACCAAGAGACAAAATACTACTGAAGTGGTGTCGATCAGTTATTCTATTCAAATCAATAAGTAATGTCTGGGGAAAGAATCAACGTATTTGATAGTTGATATAGTTTAAACTTTTTAATGTTTTTTAATTGTTGTCTTTTGATTTAGAGTTACAAGTAATGTTATAAGCAATATATTTTTGTTCCGTTACTTCTGTGCAACGAATGATCTTACTGCTATTTCATTTCTCAATTTCTCCAGGCATTCACATCGGATTAAATGAATGTGCTACAGTATCAAGATACAATAAGGGAAAAATATTCTTTCAATGCTACAGTATTAAGTGTGTTGTATAACGTCGTCGCCTTACCTGACCTTTATCCTGACGCTTACTTCGTCTCTCCACAGACATGGACAACTATAGCAGCTCCGGTAACGGTGGGAGCAACAGCACCGCTAACAGCAGCAACATTACTAGTAACAGCACTAACCTCAGTAACAGTGCTGCACGCCTGAGGATGTTTCAGTCGCCTCATGGTTCCTCAGCGAGCCTGAGTCAAGACCTTGGCACTTAACGCTGTCTGTCGACCTCCGGGCAGTCTCAGGCATCGTTACTGCACCTCACGTACAATGATTGCTCACCAGCCCTTCGTGTGAGCGAGGAGGGATGGGAGCTCATAAGGAGAAGAGAACCATTGACGTCTCCGTTACGTGCTGGGCGGGGACTCAACTAGTTATAGCCGAGATGGTGTAAAGCAGCACGAAACGATCTCTCACTAGGATACCAAAGAATTGTAACTCTCAAGTCACGAGCATTATGAGCCAGGGCCCTGTCGGACCCCCTCCTTCTCAGACACACATTCAGGAGAGAACATCATGAAACCCAGTCATGTACACAGCACCTCATGGCCTTCTTAGTGTGCCTGGAGGAGGTACGTGAGGGGTGTCGACACACACATACACCATAGGTGTGAGAAGCCGTTTTCCTGTCTTTGGAGGATTTTGGCTTTTATCCAACGCTAATAACTTGCTCTCTCAGGACTCAGTTTCCATTAGGGTTTATCACTGTTCAAGTCTAGAACTATATACCCGTGCTTATGGCATCGCCCAAAAGCTATCCGAATCCTATGAAGTCTATTTTTTTAATAAAAGCGTCTGGTAAACTGTGATTTGATTTCCTCTCCCAAACATCATTCATAAACAAGTTGTTGGATAAATCATTTATACATAAATAAACGAATATTATATATATATATATATATATATATATATATATATATATATATATATATATATATATATATTTTTTTTTTTTTTTTTCTTTCTTTTTTTTGCTTTGTCGCTGTCTCCCGCGTTTGCGAGGTAGCGCAAGGAAACAGACGAAAGAAATGGCCCAACCCACCCCCATACACATGTATATACATACGTCCACACACGCAAATATACATACCTACACAGCTTTCCATGGTTTACCCCAGACGCTTCACATGCCCTGATTCAATCCACTGACAGCACGTCAACCCCGGTATACCACATCGATCCAATTCACTCTATTCCTTGCCCTCCTTTCACCCTCCTGCATGTTCAGGCCCCGATCACACAAAATCTTTTTCACTCCATCTTTCCACCTCCAATTTGGTCTCCCACTTCTCCTCGTTCCCTCCACCTCCGACACATATATCCTCTTGGTCAATCTTTCCTCACTCATTCTCTCCATGTGCCCAAACCATTTCAAAACACCCTCTTCTGCTCTCTCAACCACGCTCTTTTTATTTCCACACATCTCTCTTACCCTTACGTTACTTACTCGATCAAACCACCTCACACCACACATTGTCCTCAGACATCTCATTTCCAGCACATCCATCCTCCTGCGCACAACTCTATCCATAGTCCACGCCTCGCAACCATACAACATTGTTGGAACCACTATTCCTTCAAACATACCCATTCTTGCTTTCCGAGATAATGTTCTCGACTTCCACACATTCTTCAAGGCTCCCAGAATTTTCGCCCCCTCCCCCACCCTATGATCCACTTCCGCTTCCATGGCTCCATCCGCTGCCAGATCCACTCCCAGATATCTAAAACACTTTACTTCCTCCAGTTTTTCTCCATTCAAACTTACTTCCCAATTGACTTGACCCTCAACCCTACTATACCTAATAACCTTGCTCTTATTCACATTTACTCTTAACTTTCTTCTTTCACACACTTTACCAAACTCAGTCATCAGCTTCTGCAGTTTCTCACATGAATCAGCCACCAGCACAGTGTCATCAGCGAACAACAAATGACTCACTTCCCAAGCTCTCTCATCCCCAACAGACTTCATACTTGACCCTCTTTCCAAAACTCTTGCATTCACCTCCCTAACAACGCCATCCATAAACAAATTAAACAACCATGGAGACATCACACACCCCTGCCGCAAACCTATATTCACTGAGAACCAATCACTTTCCTCTCTTCCTACACGTGCACATGCCTTACATCCTCGATAACAACTTTTCACTGCTTCTAACAACTTTCCTCCCACACCATATATTCTTAATACCTTCCACAGAGCATCTCTATCAACTCTATCATATGCCTTCTCCAGATCCACATATATATATATATATATATATATATATATATATATATATATATATATATATATATATATATATATATATGCGGAGGAGGGTGGATGTGTTGGAAATGAGATGTTTGAGGACAATTTGTGATGTGAGGTGGTTTGATCGAGTAAGTAATGAAAGGATAAGGGATGTGTGGTAATAAAAAGAGTGTGGTTGAGAGAGTAGAAGAGGGTGTATTGAAATGGCTTGGTCACATGGAGAGAATGAGTGAGGAAAGATTGACAAAGAGGATATATTTGTCAGAGGTGGAGGGAACGGGAAGCGGGAGACCAAATTGGAGGTGGAAGGATGGAGTGAGAAAAGATTTTGAGCGATCGGGGCCTGAACATGCAGAAGGGTGAAAGGCATGCAAGGAATAGAATGAACTGGAACGATGTGGTATACTGGGGTCGACGTGCTGTCAATGGATTGAACCAGGGCACGTGAAGCGTCTGGTTTAAACCATGGAAAGTTTTGTGGGGCCTGGATGTGGAAAGGGAGCTGTGGTTTCGGTGCATTATACATGACAGCTAGAGACTGAGTGTGAACGAACGTTCCCTTTGTTGTCTTTTCCTAGCGCTACCTCTCGCGTATGCGGGGGGAGGGGGTGTCATTTCATGTTGTGGGGTGGCGACAGGATGAATAAAGGCAGTAAGTATGAATTATGTTCGTGTGTATATATGTACATGTGTGTGTATATATGTATATGTGTGTATGTATATATATGTATACGTTGAAATGTATAGGTATGTATATGTGCGTGTGTGGACGTGTATGTATATACATGTGTATGTGGGTGGGTTGGGCCATTCTTTCGTTTGTTTCCTAGCGCTACCTCGCTAACGCGGGAGACAGCGACAAAGTATAATAAACAAATGAAGATATATATATATATATATATAAATTGGAAAGGATCACAATTTTGCGCGTGATCTAGATATTCCTATGAGTCAACGGGGAAAATGAAACACGAAAAGTTCCCAAGAGCACTTTCGTGTAATAGTCACATCATCAGGGGAGACACAAGAGAGAAATATAACAGTCAGTTGATAAACATCGAAGAGACGAAGCTAGGACGCCATTTGGTAGACATGTGATTGTCCAAAACATCATATTTTGGACATATGATTGAATCATATGTTTACCAAATGGCGTCCTAGCTTCGTCTCTTCGATGTATATCAACTGACTTATATTTCCACATATATTGCATATTGCAATGTCAGAAGAGGTGAAAGAAATTACTTAATAAGTAGGAGAATTCTGCTGGCAGGATTGCACTGCTTGTAGTATGCTAGAGTTCTACCGCATTACCTGAGAAGGCTATGTACAGCCCTTTACTGAGTTGCATAACTACATTCCTCACATGGTACGAGGTAAAGGGGACCGTGGTATAACGTTATGATAGAACCCTCTCATAACTGAGCCTGCACAAAGTCCACTGTAGAGTGCATATCGACTGGAGGTTCCCTGAAAAACAGATCAGTTAATAAATCATCAGAGAAAATGTTAGAACTCTGTTTCTAATATAATCCTGTAAGTGATCCCATATCTCTAGTGGTAAAACATTCAGTACTGACACCATTATACGAACACTTGTAAGGTGTTGAACATGGACGCTATCTTTACTGACAGACGTCTGAAGATTTTGAGATGTCTCTAATTTTACAGTGATGCTGCAAGCCCCTGAAAATACTACTCTGTGCACACATAAGTGTATATGTGTACTCTCTGAGACTAGCTTTTGATTAGACAATCTTTCTTCTCACTGAACAGGTGATATGTCAAAAATCTGATATGATTTTCCTAATGAAAAAAACACTCGTTATTATACAGAGACTGATGTAAGAACAGACATAATGGAACTAGACCGCCAGGCACTTACTAGTTCTTGGCAATTGCAGGGCATGTAAGGCATGTAACGGAGCAACATGTGAATAAAGTTATCTGGACTTGCCTCCACTCAGAGAAACGCCAAATCCTTGTGGATTTCCAGCCAGTCACAACACCTAGCAGTGGATAAGAAGACGGAAGGTTTTCCCCGCTGGAGGAAATACTCAATTTCTTTTCACATTTAGAAGATGATATTGACGTCAGGTACTGATTCAGCCACTCGATTTTGAAAGTAAGTACCTCTTTGTTACCCATATAACTGAACAATTACCATTCTCTTCCCATTTGATGAGATGTGTTACAAAGTAATGTGCCTCATTAAACACGTTAATTGGATAAATTCCTTGTCGACCGAGCTTTTTGAGTCATCAAAATTTCAATTTTCATTGCGTCTCTCTCTCTCTCTCTCTCTCTCTCTCTCTCTCTCTCTCTCTCTCTCTCTCTCTCTCTCTCTCTCTCTCTCTCATGCAATGAGATCTACACATTATACCTTCTTGAAATCAAATCTCGTCGTAGGCACTCGTATTTTTTTCTTTCTGTCTATCCATCTACTCCTCAATGGCTCTATGAGATCAGCTTTAAAGATCTTTCAGTCACTATTACCTGTGGCCCAAAACTTTTACGAGGACGGGACTTGTGTATCTATGGTGAATGTTGCTGGGTTTATGGCTATCGATCCTTAAAACGTTACTAGGTTAGAGCAGGTAAAAGAGTTCATATATTTTGCCTTCTTCAGGTGTTTAATCTTCATCAAAATCACTTTTCATGCATAGAAATGACGCATTATATCTACACAATGATCGTATATACCTCATCTCACGAAAATTATTTGATACAATTGATACAATCGTAAAACAAAAAAGCTATCATAAAATCTTTCATTTTACACTCATGCTTTTTCATATTCTAATCACCTGTTTCTATTTTTTTTAGGAAAACATGTTTCACGTATATTTAACAACCGGCACCATGAAGGGGCTCTCATCACCATCTGTGTCAATCCTACCAGCTGCTTGGCTAGCCTTAAAGCATTCATCCGTCTGTGAGTAATGCCTGAACAACTTTTTTTTTTCTTCATAGACGTTAATGCTGTGTAAGGTTTATATGACTTGGTAATATGACATTTATGAATGAGTAAATTACCAGACCGTGTTTCATGTATTTTTTTTCGCTTTGTATCTCTAAATAATTGATAAAAGAAGTCAAATATCATATATATATATATATATATATATATATATATATATATATATCCCTGGGGATAGGGGAGAAAGAATACTTCCCACGTATTCCCTGCGTGTCGTAGAAGGCGACTAAAAGGGGAGGGAGCGGGTGGCTGGAAATCCTCCCCTCTTTTTTTTTAATTTTCCAAAAGAGGGAACAGAGAAGGGGGCCAGGTGAGGATATTCCCTCTAAGGCCCAGTCCTCTGTTCTTAACGCTACCTCGCTAACGCGGGAAATGGCGAATAGTATAAAAAAAAGTATATATATATATATATATATATATATATATATATATATATATATATATATATATATATTACACTTTGTCACTGTCTCCTGCGTTAACGAGGTAGCGCAAGGAAACAGACGAAAGAATGGCTCAACCCATCCACATACACATGTACATACATAAACGTGCACTCACACACATATACATACCTATACATTTCAACGTATACATACCTATACATACACAGACATATGCATATATATATACATGTACATATTCATACTTGCTGCCCTCATCCATTTTTATCGCCACCCCGCCACACATGAAATGGCAACCCATTCCCCCCGGACGCGTGTGAGGTAGCTCTAGGAAAAGACAACAAAGGCCACATTCGTTCACACTGAGTCTCTAGCTGTCATGTATAATGCACTGAAACCATAGCTCCTTTTCCACATCCAGGCTCCATAAAACTTTCCATGGTTTACCCCAGACGCTTCACATGCCCTGGTTCAATACAATGACAGCACGTTGACCCCGGTATACCAAATCGTTCCAATTCACCCCATTCCTTGCACACCTTTCACCTTCCTGTATGATTGGGCCCCGATCGCTCAAAATCTTTTTCACTCCATCCTTCCACCTCCAATTTGGTCTCCCACTTCTCGTTCCCTCCACCTCTGACACATATATCCTCTTTGTCAATCTTTCCTCACTCATTCTCTCCATGTGACCAAACCATTACAATACACCCTCTTCTGCTCTTTCGACCATAATGTTTTTATTACCACACATCTCTCTTACCCTTTCATTACTAACTCGGTCAAACCACTTCACACCACATATTGTCCTCAAACATCTCATTTCCAACGCATCCACCCTCCTCCGCACAACCCTATCTATAGCTCATACCTCGCAACCATATAACATTGTTGGAACCACTATTCCTTCAAACATACCCATTTTTGCTGTCCGAGATAACGTTCTCTACTTCCACACATTCTTCAACGCTTCCAGAACCTTCGCCCCCTCCCCCACCCTGTGACTCACTTCTGCTTCCATGGTTCCATCCACTGCTACATCCACTCTCAGATATCTAGAACACTTCACTTCCTCCAGTTTTTCTCCATTCAAACTTACCTCAGTTTGACTTGTCCCTCAGCCCTACTGAACCTAATAACCTTGTTCTTATTCACATTTACTCTCAGCTTTCTTCTTTCACACACTTTACCAAACTCAAGCACCAGCTTCTGCAGTTTCTTACCCGAATCAGCCACCAACGCTGTATCATCAAGGAACAACAACTGACTCACTTCCCAAGCCCTCTCATCCACAACAGACCTCATACTTGCCCCTCTCTCCAAAACTCTTGCATTCACCTCCCTAACAACACCATCCATAAACAGATTAAACAACCATGGAAACATCACGCACCCCTGCTGCAAACCAACATTAACCGAGAACCATCCACTTTCCTCTCTTCCTACTCATACATATGCCTTATATCCTCAATGAAAACTTTTCACTGCTTCAAGGAACTTACCTCCCACACCATATACTCTTAATACCTTCTACAAAGTATCTCTATCAACTCTATCATATGCCTTCTCCAGATCCATAAATGCTACATACAAATCCATTTGCTTTTCTAAGTATTTGTCACATCATACATTCTTGAAGCAACACCCGATCCACACATCCTCTGCCATTTCTGAAACAACACTGCTCAACCACATTTGTGAATTCCGTGTCGTGTATATTTTCAGTTTATTTTGAAACAGTTAGATTGCTTGGAAACGAGACAGTATAGAATAGAAAGAATAAAAACCATGAATGATTTACACTTTTTGGTGTTACATCTTGATCTGGGGCCTACGTTCCCTCGACGTTCCTGCCTGGAAGTGTAGGGGTCAAACTCGATCTGGGGCCCACTTTCCCTCGACGTTCCTGCCTGGAAGTGTAGGGGTCAAACTTGGTGGGTCAAACTCGGTGGGTCAACCAGTGGGAGGGTTGCTTTAGGTCTCTGCACCTGGGGAAGCCGCATGGAAGTAAACACTAAGGTCACCTGTGGTGTAAATGAGAATAGTTGTAGGGCCCAAGCTTGTCCTACACTTTGACAATCATGAAGGGCTTGACCCATGCTGAACGAAACTACCATATACGTATACCATGGAATCATAACCCCAGATCTAGATATGACCTTTGCTACTGGCCTCATCTGCAGTACTACAAGACGTGCACCGCTTTTTTTTTTTGTTGCATAATATAGTCACTAGTTCTCTTGTTGTTGTGGTAAGTGATGATGCTAAGACGATCCTCAGGGATGCTACGAGTAATGTTCCTATCTATCATCTCCTTCAAGATGCATGAAGGATATGATTGATAGGAATAGTACATGCAACGTCCCTAAAGAACGTCTTAGCAATATCATTTTACCACAAGTATTAGAAAACTAGTGTCTACATCATGAGAAAGTGCTTCACCCACAACAATAACCCACTACAGTCAACCTTTGTTGAATGCAAGTACTCCGGTCCAACTGAAGGTTGTAAACCTTAAAACAACGTGAACTACATCGGTATGACTATTAAGTCATTCAGTCGATGTTTAACACCATCTTCAAGATTAAGGCCCTAAACTACATGTGCAACAACATGACGTGAACCTCATTAGGGTAGCATCTTATGAAGAGACGATAATAGATAATACCGAATCACTGCCACGACCTTACAACACTAGAGATAACAGAAGTCATATACATGGAAAACTGTAATCCCTTCATAGATAATCAAAGTACAGGACAAGTTAGGACGCTACAATTATTCTCTACCGCAGCCCAAATGACTTCACTCTCTAACTCTACTGGTCTTTCCCAGTTACGGAGACTTCAGGCAAAACCCCCAACCTTGATAATGACAGTACCAGGGTACTGTCAGTGGCGGAGCTGGTGCGTTTGAAGGCCTTACCTTACTGATACCAAGAGATGGAGGTGTCAAAGGCTGAAGATGCATGAAGCACTTACATGTGAGCGGCGTCATTCCACTTGCGCTACCTGTAAGAGGTGGAAGCACCAATAGCTGTCTCGCTCTTCTTAGAAGGAGTCAGATTTCTTTTTTTTTTTTTTTTTTTATACTTTGTCGCTGTCTCCCGCGTTTGCGAGGTAGCGCAAGGAAACAGACGAAAGAAATGGCCCAACCCCCCCCCATACACATGTACATACACACATCCACACACGCAAATATACATACCTACACAGCTTTCCATGGTTTACCCCAGACGCTTCACATGCCTTGATTCAATCCACTGACAGCACGTCAACCCCTGTATACCACATCGCTCCAATTCACTCTATTCCTTGCCCTCCTTTCACCCTCCTGCATGTTCAGGCCCCGATCACACAAAATCTTTTTCACTCCATCTTTCCACCTCCAATTTGGTCTCCCTCTTCTCCTCGTTCCCTCCACCTCCGACACATATATCCTCTTGGTCAATCTTTCCTCACTCATTCTCTCCATGTGCCCAAACCATTTCAAAACACCCTCTTCTGCTCTCTCAACCACGCTCTTTTTATTTCCACACATCTCTCTTACCCTTACGTTACTTACTCGATCAAACCACCTCACACCACACATTGTCCTCAAACATCTCATTTCCAGCACATCCATCCTCCTGCGCACAACTCTATCCATAGCCCACGCCTCGCAACCATACAGCATTGTTGGAACCACTATTCCTTCAAACATACCCATTTTTGCTTTCCGAGATAATGTTCTCGACTTCCACACATTTTTCAAGGCTCCCAAAATTTTCGCCCCCTCCCCCACCCTATGATCCACTTCCGCTTCCATGGTTCCATCCGCTGACAGATCCACTCCCAGATATCTAAAACATTTCACTTCCTCCAGTTTTTCTCCATTCAAACTCACCTCCCAATTGACTTGACCCTCAACCCTACTGTACCTAATAACCTTGCTCTTATTCACATTTACTCTTAACTTTCTTCTTCCACACACTTTACCAAACTCAGTCACCAGCTTCTGCAGTTTCTCACATGAATCAGCCACCAGCGCTGTATCATCAGCGAACAACAACTGACTCACTTCCCAAGCTCTCTCATCCCCAACAGACTTCATACTTGCCCCTCTTTCCAGGACTCTTGCATTTACCTCCCTAACAACCCCATCCATAAACAAATTAAACAACCATGGAGACATCACACACCCCTGCCGCAAACCTACATTCACTGAGAACCAATCACTTTCCTCTCTTCCTACACGTACACATGCCTTACATCCTCGATAAAAACTTTTCACTGCTTCTAACAACTTGCCTCCCACACCATATATTCTTAATACCTTCCACAGAGCATCTCTATCAACTCTATCATATGCCTTCTCCAGATCCATAAATGCTACATACAAATCCATTTGCTTTTCTAAGTATTTCTCACATACATTCTTCAAAGCAAACACCTGATCCACACATCCTCTACCACTTCTGAAACCGCACTGCTCTTCCCCAATCTGATGCTCTGTACATGCCTTCACCCTCTCAATCAATACCCTCCCATATAATTTACCAGGAATACTCAACAAACTTATACCTCTGTAATTTGAGCACTCACTCTTATCCCCTTTGCCTTTGTACAATGGCACTATGCACGCATTCCGCCAATCCTCAGGCACCTCACCATGAGTCATACATACATTAAATAACCTTACCAACCAATCAACAATACAGTCACCCCCCTTTTTAATAAATTCCACTGCAATACCATCCAATCCTGCTGCCTTGCCGGCTTTCATCTTCCGCAAAGCTTTTACTACCTCTTCTCTGTTTACCAAATCATTTTCCCTAACCCTCTCACTTTGCACACCACCTCGACCAAAACACCCTATATCTGCCACTCTGTCATCAGACACATTCAACAAACCTTCAAAATACTCATTCCATCTCCTTCTCACATCACCATCACTTGTTATCACCTCCCCATTTACGCCCTTCACTGAAGTTCCCATTTGCTCCCTTGTCTTACGCACTTTATTTACCTCCTTCCAGAACATCTTTTTATTCTCCCTAAAATTTAATGATACTCTCTCACCCCAACTCTCATTTGCCCTTTTTTCACCTCTTGCACCTTTCTCTTGACCTCCTGTCTCTTTCTTTTATACTTCTCCCACTCAATTGCATTTTTTCCCTGCAAAAATCGTCCAAATGCCTCTCTCTTCTCTTTCACTAATACTCTTACTTTTTCATCCCACCACTCACTACCCTTTCTAAACAGCCCACCTCCCACTCTTCTCATGCCACAAGCATCTTTTGCGCAATCCATCACTGATTCCCTAAATACATCCCATTCCTCCCCCACTCCCCTTACTTCCATTGTTCTCACCTTTTTCCATTCTGTACACAGTCTCTCCTGGTACTTCCCCACACAGGTCTCCTTCCCAAGCTCACTTACTCTCACCACCTTCTTCACCCCAACATTCACTCCTCTTTTCTGAAAACCCATACTAATCTTCACCTTAGCCTCCACAAGATAATGATCAGACATCCCTCCAGTTGCACCTCTCAGCACATTAACATCCAAAAGTCTCTCTTTCGCACGCCTGTCAATTAACACGTAATCCAATAACGCTCTCTGGCCATCTTTCCTACTTACATAAGTATACTTATGTATATTTCTATATCTAGTATTTTGCTTTTGAAATCACTTTTCATTCTGGAAATTCTTATATATTCAAGATGTCCTTTAGCTGTTGATCATCATACGAGTAATATCAGTAATACTAGCTCCTTTCAAAGCCACCCTAACATAGGATATATCAGGAGAGGGTCTGCTGAAAATGACTAACTGAAGGAGGTAGGAGGAGGAGGAGGCGAGTAAAGTGGCTGATATGATCTGTAGAAGGGCGTCTTAGGATGGAAATCTCTGATACTGGCGGGTAACTGGGTGGGTGATCCACGAATGACTGTAGACTGCTCATAACTAAATAGGCTGTGGAGAATTCGATGATGTTCTAAGGAAATTTGATTTTTCTCAATGCTGATACACAACGACAAATATGAAATTTGATATTCTAATGAGAGAGGATAAGTCTATTTTACGTAACAGGCTTGAAAAGGAAATCTACAGGAGCACCTAGTGGAGACTGGTCAAACCTGTAGGACTGCGCACTGTCGCGTGGGAAACCCTCTCCAAAATCATGCAAGAGCGTGTTGGACCCATCGTCGCTCTTCAGCTTGGACGACGTCTTCAACCTCGGCATCTGGGGAAGATAATGTAACTTTTCATTTCGTTGTGTTTGATTCATGGGATGGAGATTGAACAAAAAAAAAAAATGCTTTCTATTGCAGCAAAACATTCAAGGTTTAATAATAATAATGATGATGATAATGATAATAATGATAATAACAATAATAATAATAATAATGATAATAAATAGTAATAATAAGATAATAATGATAATATCAGATAATAATAATGATAATGATTATAAGAATAACGATAATAATAATCATGATAATAGTATTGATATTCATGATAACAGATAAAAAGTCAGAACTAATGCAGCAGCCAATTATATTATCATGCTACGCATTAACAATACTAATCTATTTAAGTTTATACAAAGAGGGTCAGGGATTTACTCGAGTCTTTGGGGTCATTCTTACGGTGGCTGGTCATGTCTCGTTGTTCGTCTGGAAGGTGACGAGTTGTGGCATGATTCAACACAAGAGTTTCATGATTCTGATGCTGTTATGACCAGGCAGCAGACTTAGTGAAGGGTGTCGATGTCTCAAAATGGGCTTCAGTTTCGATTGATGGTGGATGATGATGTCAGGAATAGACAACACGTTATAACGGATAACGACTTGTTACGACTGGGCCGCAGACTGAGGTGATAGTGATGATCTTTCTAGACTTTTGCAGCAAATTCAGCACATGATAGAATATTACGTTTAAGCAACAACCGTAGAGAAGATGATTATTTATGGCTAAGTAGTAGGCCTTGCTGATAGTGATTATGCTATGACTATTCAACAGAAATAAAGGACAGTGGTTACGTTAAGAGAAGCAGCAGATTCAGATGACAATGAGGGTACTAGGACGATGGAGACGGTGTTATAACGAGGCAGCAGATCAAGACGATGGAGACTGCAAATGCATCATTTGAATACGATATTGGCTTTGATTTATACAGGACGATGAAATATAATGCTACTGCCTTTGTTGTGCACTAATTTGCAGTTACAGTGAAAAAAACTACTAGTAACACAGCAAATACCACCACATACATGCGCTTGGACACCCCCCTCCCTCGACACTCCAGCAGTGAGTCACTTACATGACAACAGAAGCTGCACATCATCTTGAACACACAAGCAGTGAATATCCAGTATGACCAGAACCGCCTTCTAACCACCCACCTGGCCACCTTTGCAGTGAAGTTGTATTACTACCAGAGGCTCACGTCATCTGAACCCGTCGAGTGGTGATCCGCTAACATGACTGCCCATTCCCCTGAACACTACCATTAGTGATTAAATGCTTATATAATCAGTGTGATCATCATCAAACCATAGCGTCGAGATGAGGGAAGAGGAGCAGAGTGTCAGAAGTCTCGCGCGAGCTGGAGCACACAGGAAGATTGAAAATGGGGCGTGACAGATCAGATAGCATGACAGTAAATGGGGCGTAATAGATCTTGGATTATGGCTGGTTCTCCGCGCCCCTCCGCTGCCTACTGCACCAGTAATGCAGTAGGGGAAGATGAGAAAATGGAGAAGAGGTGATAGTAGAGATGGCGAAAATGGGAAGAATGTGGAATACGGGAGAAAGTGTAGGTAAGGGTAAAGAGATAGGAGAAAAGAAAGAACAGGCCAGAGTAAAGGGGTGGCAGAAGATAGGATATAACTGTAGGTAATGGAAGGGAGGAGAGGTGTAAGCGAGATGGGGAGGGAGAGGAAGAGGTGTAAGATGAAGAAGGTTACGGCAAAAGACAGGAAATGATGAATTAGAGGAAACAGGACAGGCATTCCTGAGCTGCTGGGTAAAGTAGATATAGTAAGTATACAGCAGTGCATGAGAAAAATAGATGATAAAAGGTTTGATGGCCTATGAAGACGTGATTTGCCAGTCTATAAATGAGCTAACAAGCTATTTCTCTTAAATAGTTGAAGTTAGGAGAGAATAGCAAGATGGCTTTCCCTCTACCTCTCCACTCTTTCCAGAGTCACCAGACATCAAAAATGAAAGAAAAATCATGCATGGATGAAGTAACTCAAACTTGGAGTTTTGCAGAAAGGAATGGAGAAGAACTACTTATCCTGTCTAACTACTTTATAGTTCTCTATATCACACCATATTTATACTGTACTGCATTCTGGACTGTGGGTTCAGTCGAATTTAGGATAAACGAAAACTCATTAGTATATGCTTGCATATATTGTAACTTTTTTAATGTAGAACTGATGAAAAGGGACAGACAAACTGGAAAAGGGAAGAGAATTTGAGGGCTATACACTCAGTAAGAGAGAAGAGATCATGAAAATTCGAGGGACATGTGGAGATCAGGGGGTGTGACGAGGCAAGGAGCACATCAGAGGGGAAGAGATGGGATAGATAAGTTTTTACTACTTTGCTGCTGGTGGCACGTAGAACTTTGCTGAAACTGAAGTTATATCTACTCATGAAATGTGATATTAACTGTGTTACGCTAAAATTTCCATTACTTTTCAGTGTATGTTAGTCCTTTATGGATAGACTACAGGGGTCAGAGCAATGCGCGGTCTGAATTGATGAGTAAAAGAAGCATCGTTGTCATTGTTAGTGAATCATCTGGCACCACAAGCTTCCTATTACAAAATCAATGGAAAAAAACGTACATTTAAAACTTGCTTAACACTGCAATAGCTTGTCCTCCAACGTACACATTAACTGTACTGTCTGTCAAGACTGAACGCTCTCATTACAGGGGACATGGGGCGTACTGGAAGGTGAAAAGAAAGGTATGACAGGAAGAACCTAAAAGATTAGCGAAAGAAATAAAAGTCTGAAATTAGCTGAGTGTCATCCAGCAGAGACCATATTGATCCATTATTAGCTCCTTTCGGCTTAGCTGCCACGATCATATCAGCCCTCGCTGCTTACCTTATCGTCAATCCAATATAATTTATATCATGGTTTTCGCAGTCTAGAAATGAACTTTTAGAGCTATATGGGTTTAGCGGAGAAAGTTTGTTCAGAGAAATGAAAAGTTATGTACAAAAGTATGCAGAATTACAACACACCTAATAATTCATAGGATCTTTGAAGGGTCTTTCAGATTACAAAGTTAACCATGCAGAGGACCACATAGACTTGAGAGCCAGGTACATGAGAGTCAGGAACTAACACAATCGTTTTCATGATATTTGGATGTCAGATGCCTTGCTTCAGTCACCAGATATTTCTTAGTTATCCTTTGTGATTTTAGCGCAGGTACATGTACGTATATTTTCCCCTGATTCGTTTGTAGCTTGTATGTTACGTTTGATGCTTGTTCAAGTTGTAAATAACTGCAGATTCAGAGGAATAATTGTCTGCGTCCTATCCATGGCGGAAGCCAATAACGTAATGAAGATATCTATTATAATGTTTGTTTTTCAACTGCATTTTGCACCTGCGGTATTGCGATGATTTCCTTTTAGACACAGCAACTACATTCACACACACACACACACACACACACACACACACACACGTACATACGCGATAACACATCTAGTACAGGTGTGAAGCGACGTCAACGAACATACACAACTGCCACTGTGTTGTTACTATGGCAGTGCCAGCCTTGGCCACAGAGCCTGCCCGGGGACGCTAACTTATTCTCTTTGATAATTAACTGGATGGCGAGAGATGATCTAATTTAGCTTAGGGATGAGACTTTAGGGTCATTTTCTCTCTAAGTACTGTGACATGTGAGGGGATAAACGTAATGTAACAAACATAACGCGACTTTATTTGATATTCCTGGTGTTGGTGCTTAGAAAGGGTGTGAATTCTTCAATACATTGCCTGTTGTCTCTGATATCTTAGATCAAAGAAGACCGGAAATATTCGATCATGGTCGATGTGAAACGCTTGGACGATTATCTCTTTCAATTTACGGTCACCGATACTCGCTCGTCCTTCTTAGTCACTCTTACGTGCCTACTGAGGGAGAGAGAGAGAGGCAAATGGTACTCTACCTTTTTTTGTAGAGGGATATAAACAGCAATTTAACCTTTTATGAGACTAATTCCTTTTATTTCATTCCTACGCTGGTGGACGCTTCTTAATTATCTAACCTACGTATCTATAACAATTTGTTCGTACATTTTTTTGCTAGCTGAGACGGCACGGGCAGCCGAGGCCCTAATCAAGACCATCCCGTTAACGCTGTATATATATATATATATATATATATATATATATATATATATATATATATTTATACCTTATCAACCAACCTTTGGGGGTGGATGGACAGCTGGGTTGACTGTGGACCGCCTGCCGCAACCAGGACTCGAACCTATGAGCTCGACCCTGGGCGGCCCGTGAATGCGCCACGGTCAGGAACGCTAACCGCTAAGCCACATGTCAGTGTTTCCGATTTACATGAGTAAACTGAACGAAATCAATCTGTAAAATGTTAAAGATGTATTACAAGGATGGCACTGGAGTAGTTTAGCTTACAATGATTATGATACTGGAACTACTCTACTCTATGTATCAGGAATTGTTTAGCTTTATAACCTCCCAAACACCAAGTAACTGAGAAACGTAACGGAGTATCTTTATTTTCTAGGATACATAACCTTAATCACTTTGTGTCACGTATTTTCATAAATGGCGTATTTTTGTAAGCTAGTATATGGTGTTCTTTACAAAATCAGGTAACGATAAAGAAAATGCAATGGAAAATATACTCTCCGAGCAAAACAGACTCCAGAAACGAAGCTCTTTTCACTACCGGGCATTCATTTCCAGATGGTCTATTCTGTTTATTCTTTTATGTGCCTCTCTTACCGTCTTCCTCTTCCATAGTTCTATATCAATAATGATAATCATCTGTGTCGTATCTCTTTATTCATGCCACCTACTTCTCCTAATTTGCTCATCCTCTACCCCCCACCTCTAACTTCCACGTCCGTCCCTCTTAGCCATTCGCCAGCCTCCCTCTTGCTCCAGTGTTGTTCCCTAGAGGCGGACGCCCCTCCCGTGCCTTTCTGACACAGGGTTCATATTGTCAAGAAACATACTGCGCACCGTTCCGATGGCTGCTCCGCCTCAATGCGTCGCCTCACTAGTGACGTCTATCGGCAGGGGACGGAAGTCTGAGGGACAATGAACATGGAAGGGTACGCAGGCACAAATAGGAGCCCAAATGTTTTCCCCAAAATCATGTGTGCCAGTCACCATATGTCTTTCCCTCCCTTTCATATCACAGCATCGGCTAAACCATGAGGTTCCCTCTCGGATTTTTCCTAAGGAAAAGGAGGTATTAAGTCTTCACAATATTTGAGGATTTTTTTTCATTTTTCAGACTGGTGATTCTGTAAGCATGATGCTGGTTTGTCAGAATTCTCAATACAAAGGGTAAATCCCTATACTACACTGAAAATAGAATGTGTGCTAGTAATGACAATGTTATATATCTTTCGATGAATATTAGTCAAACACGTAAAAATCTTAAATATCTAAAGCTAAATCCCTTTTTCCATAAGACAAAAATAGATTTCACAAAAGCTGAAAGTAAAAGTTTGAAGATACTCTTCAAAGGAATTCCCGATAAGAAAATCTTAGAAATGATAAGAATCAGTATAGTTTGTGCAATCGTGGCAGTAATGATGATGTAGCTTAAAATCCCTATGTCAAATTCCCTCAAATCGATTGATAGTGGGAGAGAATAGAGATCGAGGGCAATATATGTCACCGCTCACTCCATGGAAGTCGACCACGAACACTGTATGAACGGCCAGGGGGCGGAATGCGCGAGAGAATAGAAAAGGATGAGTGGTACAGGAAAAGAGTGTAGATGAAGATGATGATGATGATGAGGAGGAGGAGGAGTAGGAGAGGACGAAATGTAGAAAGAGCAAGAGGGAGCGACAGATACGGAAAGAATGTGGGCAAAACAACAGCCGAAGAAGTGAAATAGGAAGGGAAAACGACAACGAAGAGGTGACGGGAGAGTGGGAAGACGAGCAAGGGAGAAGGTGAGGATAAAATGATGACAGAGCGAATGCAGGAGGAGGAAGTGGCAAAGAATGGAAGATTGGACGGAAAAACGACGATGAAAAAAATACCGAAGCGACAAAGTATGGAAGAGAAGAGGAGACGGTAACATCAAGAAAGAAAAAGAAAAATTAAGAGGAGAAGTAAACAGGAAAGGAAATGAAATGATTGCTTTTGGGATGGATAATGGGGTAAAGTAGAATACATGCTTAGGAGTAACTGGTATTAAGAGGGAAGAAATGACAACAAGCTCCATCGCTGGAAAAAGGATGGGTGCAATTGACTCATGAATCTGAACAGGATTTAGATTGCTGAATGGGTAAGTGGTGAGAATAAACCATAGAAGAAAGTTCTCAAAAAATCAGCGTACAGTAGTGGGAAAGAGGCTCAGAGGGTCACTAGATCTTCCATCAGGAGATTGTCAGGAGAGAGTTGGCAGCTCACATTAGAGGAAACTTGTGGCAGGAATGATATAGAGAGCAAAATCTGTCGGCGAGAGGGAAGAGTGAGGACAGAAAAAGGAAATGAACAACGAATATGTTTTCGTCGACGGAGGACAGGGGATTGAAATCTGTCCAGCAGAGCAGTTCGAGCTATAAGGTCCTCCCTCAACACCTTCCTATGAGAGGTTTGTTCGTGTTCCTCAGACCTCCGTCGCACCATCGTTACTCCCTCACTGGTAATCATTATCATGAACATCAACCACAGTACGATGATTTTGTTATCATTAAGAAGACCACAACTGATAAGAGCATTCGAATGGCAATCAGCAACTCTGACAGTAGTAGCCAGAAAGACTACCGGAAATAACAAATAAGAATTTCTTGGAGGAAAAACTGGATAGATAACAGTTAGAATAATGGCAACAACTGAAGTAAAATTAATACTGATCATGGAATTATAGTACTATCAGTAATGTCCGAAGACAATAGAATCAAATTAAGTAACAAATAGTGGGAACATTGGTAGCAGGAACAATGACAGCAGTATTAGTGGTGGCAGGAAACAATAGCAGCATTAATGGTGGTAAGGAACAAAAGACGTGAAACAAACAGTGGTGTCAGAACCAATATAGATGCATTAATGGTGGCAGAATCAATAACAGAAACGTTAGTAATGGCAAGAAAAAAATATATCAGTTAGTGGTGGCAGAACCAAAAACAGAATCACCAGCGACAGCAGTAAAAGAATAGCTCTATTAGTACTGAGTTTAGCCGATTATTTTGACAAGATTTTCTTTTTTTTCCAGAATCTATGTATTTATTAGTTTTTTTTTTTTTTCAATCAGACACAATTCTAACATGCTCGCCAAGACTCATATGGTAGGATTTCTTTATCTTTGGGCTGGCATCATTATGCAGTCCCCTACAGACCTGTCTAAGAACAGCATCATCCAGGAACAGGATCAATAATCAGTACACTACCAACCCAATGATTGTGTAATGAAGTCTGTTCAACCTCTGCCCCGCTATTACAGCTCTAGCGTCTAAGTGTATTGTATACCTTTAATCTAAGTTTTCAGCCACTGGGCTGCGCTTAATCTAATAAAGTGTTAATCATTATCATTATGATTGTTATCATTATTATGATTATTGTTATTATTATTATCATCATTATTGTCATTAGTGTCATATCAGTTGTATTACCGTTTTCATTATCATCATCATGACAGACGGCACGACGGTAAAAGAAGTTCCTTAATAGCCATTGAAAGAACTACGGACGACGACCTTGAGTGAATGGAGTAGCCAGAGTCCATCACGCCAACGTTTTCATTCTCGCGTTTATCGCGACATCTTTCCTCCTCAGCCTTTGAACAGGCTGCTCAGTTCACGGTACTCGTTTTCTTCCTTCTCATTATCGTTAACGCTAGAATACTCTCAGTCAACCATATATACATGATTAACGATGATGATTTCAGTCACTTATCGTAATCAACAACAGGTTTATTAACGTAAATGTTTCGTCAAGCTTTGAGTCTCTCTTTCATATCTTTCTTGTCCCTTTTCGTTGTAGATGCCTCCAGCGTAGCCTTCTTGTTAGTGTATTCTTTGACGTACAATCAACATCTTGACTAATCATAATTAATATTCCTTTGATAATTAGGCCCTTTGAATTTAATTGTTATATCATTATCTTGTTCTCAATGTTGCACATAAATGTTTTTTCACAGTTTTGCTAAATATCTGACTTGCCTCCACCCAAACACGTCCTTCGTTTCTTAAGGCAATGTGCCACGCCTTCCCCATTACCAACATTCTAAATCCCGTTTTCACTTTATGGTACTCTGCACCATCCACTTATACCCTAAAAACACAACTGTATGATTCCAGTGAATATTCAGTTTTAGGTGTAGGTACAATTCCTAGCGAGAAGATCAATCCTCGAAATTTTCACAGGAAATGGCATCAAGTGAGCGAGGACACAATTCTTGCGCCAAGTGAACACATCTGGATCGTCCGTCATGTATTTGGGACACGTCTCTTTCACGAAATGAACTCGTATATCTTCCGGGTGGGAAACGACGTATGAAGCATGTCAATTAATAACAACGAATGAAGGTAACACAGGACTGTCACTTGGAGCACCTTGCAAACTGCACTAGAAACTGATGGTCCAGAGAAGTTGATCCTTGTACCACCCTCCCTCAGCACGTAGTCCCCTCTTCCTTGAGAGCTCTCAGTCTACAGGAAATGAAGCCATTCCTGTATCATTCCCATCTCTTTTGGGTCCCTTTTCCACACGAGACTCGGGCTACTTCGGCGAGATTTTCTTTCCCTTAGAATTACATTCTTAAGGTCTCCTCCTTATAGATGTTTCTATAAACAATCTGTTAACTTGAAAGATTCATTTCATGTCCATCATGAATTAGGTTCCTCTATCAGCCCTGTAAGCTTTGATTTAATCGTGTATCATTGCTTAAGTTCTAACATTAAGGTAGCATTACAAACTAAAACATCCAATTTTTAAATCAATGAGGGTCATATGATTCCCAGGAGCGAGGTAGCTGAGTTGACATCAACACCTTCATCAAGTAAGCGCGACGCAGCGGCTCCCTCCCTACCCTCCCTCTTCATTTTTCCCCCTCTCAATAGCGCC
The DNA here is from genome assembly GCF_036320965.1 of Panulirus ornatus. Classification (NCBI taxonomy): domain Eukaryota; kingdom Metazoa; phylum Arthropoda; class Malacostraca; order Decapoda; family Palinuridae; genus Panulirus; species Panulirus ornatus. Next base: position 33,577,433 of record NC_092241.1, on the reverse strand, counting down.
CCTTTCCCCTCTCTTTCCCCAACGCCGGCCCCCCTGAGGTCCTAACAACCATTACCATGGCGACTCTCATTGGTGGAGTGACCAGAGCGACCATCGAGACGTAATTGATTGCTTGTTACTACTGAGCTGCATACGGCCGCCATGATTGATACAGTGAGGGCAAGAGGGCAGAGGTCGGTCGGAGGGAGAGTGAGTATGACAGAGGCAGGTTAAGCCTGGGGAGCTTAGCTGCAGGGGAGGTGGTGGGAAGGGAATTAGTGCGGAAGGATATAATGGTCTATGGCAGTAGCAGTGGTGGCGGTAGTGGTGATGGTCGGGAAGTATGGTGATTGGATACAGTGACTGTGATGAAGGTAATTGTATTGTTGACAATGATGACAAGTACTTGTGATCGATGAGAGGACGGCCTAGCTATAGTTGTTACTATTATGATGCCATCTGCTATGGCTGCTACTAAGAAGGTCATGGTTATTTGCATTAACTAACACACAGAAATAACAGTGAATAACAAAAAAAAAAAAGAATGCATAGAAAATTACCTTCGAAATGAAAGTCGTAATGATCATTGTCTGGTCTAAAAAAAAAAATCAACGAGTATTGTTGAAGCGCATCTACTGTGGCAGTAACAATGACAGTCACAAGGTTGACAGCATCGCTTCGCTTATTTTTTCATACAAAATGTTTTAATGTTTTTCTTTTCTGCTTTCAGAGTAGACTTGCATCATATATCCACATACCGAAGGTAAATGACAACATGACTCCACAAATGACAGCAAATCTTGTCATCTCTCTGGGACTCGTAGAAATATTCTTCACCACTGGGCCAAAGTGTTGGCAGTTGGTGTACCGTCCTTCGCATTGCATTACACATAACAAGGGAGGATTCTACTGAACCAGACACTCCCACACGAATCGTGTCAGTGCATTACGCTGGGACATGACATATACAAACGTTAGCCTGAATGCCCTAAAATGCCCTGGTTTACAATGAAGGCCATTTCCATCCATCTGAAGGTATAATAGTTAAATTTTGGTATTGATCCATTAGAGAGTAGCGTAATTACTCACTCACCTCCTAATGTGCATATATTGTGAGGGGAGAGTACGACATTATGCCATGTGCAACTGTTTAAAACAGACAACGGAGGCAGTAGCTTGACTATCGACTTGTATGGTAAATGATGTCTTACGTGGCGAGGTCTGTAAACACGTAACTAGTCCGTTAGTTAAAGCACTTTTAGCATAAAGCGAACAAGTGATGGTATAATGCTTTCTATGTACGTGGTCTAGCTTTTTTCTTGTAGGGATACTGTGTAAGAGAAAATCTACCAGCAAACCGATTGCTGGGTTACGGAAGGAGAAATAGAAGAAACCACAAAGCGTCCCTCCCGTTTCGACGTATGGGAGTTTGATAAAGAGCCGGATGCCGACCTGTGGTAGATAACACTGAATCTTGTTACAAGGTAATATTCCAGCTCTATTACAAATATTGGTTTTCAGAATTCTCTACGTGTTTTCACATGTACATAGCTTTGATGGACATTTCTTCCTTGCTCTAGAACTCCAAATAGAATGAAGTTATAAATCCCACTCCAACTGAATGGTGGTTTTACCTTCATAACTGTCATCATGGGCTAATGTGATCCTCATATCAACACAAGCATATATATATATATATATATATATATATATATATATATATATATAATATAATATATATATATATATTTATATATATATATATATATATATATATATATATATATATATATATATATATATATATATATATATATATATACTCTGGATTATTCGACAATATACTGGCTCCTGGGAAGCAAGATCATGAAATATAAGCATGTACGTACTGTTGGCAGTCTATACCACTGGTGAGTGTGGTTTGGACTGTACAACTCCAGTTGTGATAACCCCCCACACCCTTATCTTTGACACAAAACAGTCAGGGTCTCTCCCGATCTCCCACTCCCCATCCAACGAACATACACCTGATCGTCTATACTGAAGCTCTCAAATTGGTGTGGGTATCATCAGCCAACTCCTGGCGCACTTAACCACCTTCTTCTCTCCATGTCAAGTTGACGAGGGTTGACAGTGACCCGACGCAACGAGATGAATGAACGTCTCCCCGCTAACTTGCGCTCCACTGTAATTTCAGTCGCGTGAACACGTGCATCCAAACATCACACAGCTGTATGATAAACATCGTCGCATTTACACGATTATACCTCGATAATCAACTTCCTATGCGTGCTGTGATAGATAGTTCTAGTGATGAAAGGAATTAGACACTTCAGTGATACTGCACATATGTAATTTTCCACTTATCTTTTACATTATCTGTGAAATACCTCCTGGCAACCATTACATGTGTTAGAAGGAGTGCAACGCAGTGCGGTGTGAGATCAAGTGAAGGGGGACTCTCAGAGTGACTGCTGTAATTAGATGCGTGACTAAATGAAGATCCAGTTACCATGACCTGATACAATAACTTTGATCCTTGCTGGGGAGGACGGAAGAGTGAAAGTCAGTAAGGACCATAGTGAAGGCTACATTGCACTAATCGCATCCCACTGCGCGGAGTAAACAGCTCCCACACAGCAGGATGATGTCACCGTGACATACCTCGTAGCTCGCAATATGAACGCTCAGCTTCCATACTACAACGGTGTGTGACTAGGCTTCCTTCTCAGTTAACTCCCCAAACGTTAGCATGTGTTTGGCCTTCACATTGGAGCTTTACCCATCGTATCAGCAAACTAGTGCTACCGCAGCCCGTGTACAGTACGTACAGGGAGAGTGCCTTTGTGTAACTTATTCTTTTTTTCATTTATGGTCTCTGTAACCCAACCATGTACATGGTGATAGTCTTTATGGATTCCCTCAGATGAAGTGAATATACAAGACATTATCGCTTGTCGCATTCCTCTATATCTGTACACTTCATTAGCTCTACAGGTAAAAATATTATCAACAATCTTAGGTAGCTGGACGAAAAATTCTTTGCTACTACGTTGAAAGTGACGTTGGCAGATTCGTTAAAAAAGAATGCAACAGCGCCTGGAGATGTGGCAGGTGCTCTGGTTGTCCTTTTCCCCTCTCTCTCCTGGGAGCCGAGCAAACATCTGGTCTTCCTAAATCTATTGCTACTTATTCTAGTTTCCATCAGTTCCTACACTTCCCCCGGTGCTCGTTTACATTATTGAAACACTCCCCGGGGAAGACTGCCTAGGGGTATATCCTTGGATTTTACTCTTCTGATTTTTCTTTAATCCACACTTGCCAATTTATGTTTGAATTAGTGTGTAAGGAAGAAATAACATGACCTATTTGCTCAGCAGAATCATCATTAGATTACCCATGTACCATCTACACGACGGTGAGTGCACTAACTGGGTCATTCACTGGGAGAACTGTTATCTCATTTGGCCAGGTGGTGCATTTCTCCCAGTTCTGTTGTCTAAAGCATGGGGTCTTCGTTACACCTGCTTCGTCGGGTCGTTTGGAGTTTCAGCCTGATTCCGTAGTACGTATATAGTTATGATTGCCCGAAATCAAATTGTATCACTGCTTTTCGTTCTAGTACTGTAAATAAGAGCTAGAATAAGAAATGACCTGACAAAACATGCGTTGGGATGAAGGGCGAATAGACTGGGCAAAAATAAGGTGGGAGCTGTATGGCTGCTTGGCACGAGAAAGTAACAAGTGCAAACAAATTTTCAATCCTCTCATTATGCTTACATGTATGTACGAAGACAGTCCTTACTAATCATCCTCTCCCGTGCACATACCAGACCAGAGAGCCTGTTAGTAATCAATATATACGCCGGGTTTATAGCCATCAAGATACCCCATGGAATCTAATGTTGCAGACCTTGGTATATTGAGAGGTTTTGGTGTGAAATGTCAAGAGGAATATTCAAGCTCCCTTCTATTGTTATTCCTCCCTCGCGTTTTTTTCTGATTCATCTTCATCTCTGACTGGCTTATATCCGTAACTGTTGACGAGCCAACCACTCCGCAGTGGGTTTCCTCAGGTTTCTGTCGTGTTTTTCTCGTCCCTTCTATTTGTTAAGCGTCAATTTTCTTTCTTCAAAAAGTATTTCATTTATACACTGACGATGATTCAAGAATGCATTCCTGGACTTCTTTCAACTGCGTTCTATCCTCCTTTCCTCGATTTACGAATCAGATTGTCACAGCCACTTCTATAAACTCAAATTTAGACAGGATATCCCACAGGAACAGAAGGGCTTTAGTTCAACCCCACTTTCTTTCTGTTTCTCGGTCTCCTTACGATTTTCACAGTTCATCTAATGGCTCTATGATTCCGCCACCACTTGATAGAAATACATGATGCCATGTAATATTGGATATATACGAATAACCCGCTGTTAGGGCAATAGCTATGTTTACCTTGAAGATATTGGAAATCATGTTCAAATACGGAAGATTATTCTCTCCCAATCAGTCGTCCAACTGTACAAAGAGCCATAATCCTCGTAGTTTGAAATACTGTCCTACATAAGAAGTGATTTTTTCCTTTACAGTCTTAAGTGATTGGGACGGGTTTAAGTACATATCTCTGAACAACAACTAAAGTATGGCCTCATAACTTCATACTCGTTCCCTATGTCACAGATATTTCTTCAGTGTGTACACTCAAAAGTTGCCTGCTTTATCTACACCATGTTATGCCTATGTAGCCACTTTAGTTGCCACTACGTCGTTACAAACTTAAGGATGCGCTTCAGTGACGTCTGATCTTTCATTACACCGTTAAGCTTTGGAAATACCTACTTGGGCATGGTTCTCCTTACAGTTAAGATAAGCTCTTATCAAAAAGGCAAGTTTACCATCTACTTAAAAACTCACATGGATTTTATCCTTCCTTTCGATTTCTATCCTTATTCTTTAATGTTTCACTGGAGGCCTTGTGTCAATAAGGACTTACATCTATGTGCAGAACCTCAGAACAGGAAGAAAAAAATCAATATTTGCACCAACACGCTTAATCACGATCAGTAACAAAGCACACAGACCTATTTTCATCAACGCCTTATCTTTTATCGATATCACAACGATAGACAAAACCGAAACACTGATGGCATAACCACCATCACCATACTTATCATCACAGTCACCAATTATCAAGGAAAGCAAAGATTTCCTGGCATGAACAGCAAAGTTAATCGTTGTCACAGCCACCAACAATGGACAGGAAAAGGATATACACCTCGTCAAAAGAATAATCCCTCGCTATCATAGCAACAACGTGCTAATACTGGTCATCATAATATCACAGCCTGTAACAAAACGTTGAGACTGCCTTTCATAGACAAGTAAGATATGCTGGGTACCCGTTATTATCATTAGTTAATGGTCGACAGGACGAGGATAAATCGTCTAAGAATTTCCATCAAAGTGATTATAACAAAGCAATTAAGTGGTATACGAGTTGTTCATCTGATGTGGGGCAGGACCCATAAACAGAAAGAGACGACAGAGAAGATAGCATGTGATATTCCCCGAGCCATATAGTGCTCACTGAGGGCAGACATCCCAACAGGTGCATTTATATGGCTACGTTGCTATCGTGCCGGTTGCCATGACTAAGACGTCTTTTGAAATGAGTCATTATACGATAATGATCAAGCAACTGGAGGTTAGAATCTACATATACTCTGATTAAACTAACTTTCAATTCTTAGTATGAATTACAAGGAGAGTTTTTCTCTCATCACAGTGAGAAAGTCCTCGTAATTCGATCTTCACATTTCACAGAATCCTCAGAAGAAATTCGTACGCCTCAGCTTGAGAGTACCTCTAAGAACGAGTAAATAAAGACACTCTCAGCTGTACGACTCCGTACTAAGTGTCATGTAATACAACGCTAATTATGTAACAGAACACTAATTAAGCTCTTCATCTGTCAGCATTACAAGACTTTTACAAGATGGTGAGCACTAAAAGTTTTTGGCTTGGCTGAATCCTCTCATACAAAAACGACTTGAAATCTTGACTCATATCCGCAGGACATCATACTCATGTAGCTGATTCGAAAAGAAATATCGAGCACGACTAATATCTCCTAGCATAGTGCAACGAAGGCAACGACCAAATGGAGAATGCCAAATTTTTCTGATGTATGTTTGACATGTATGGTAGTGAATCTGGCATAATTGCCATTAAGTACAACAAAGTAACTCCATTCCACGTAGGGCCAAAATCGTAACAGATAAGAATCGAGGGTGTGGTGTTGTCAGTGTCCTACTTTTTTGTTCTTAGAGTTTTTATTTCACCCTTCTCTGAATTATCAAGATAGGAAATGAATATTCATATATATATATATATATATATATATATATATATATATATATATATATATATATATATATATATATAATGTTTTCTATTTTATTATACTTTGTCGCTGTCTCCCGTGTTAACCGAGGTAGCGCAAGGAAACAGACAAAAGAGTGGCCCAACCCACCCACATACAAACGTATATACATATACGTCCACACACGCACATATACATACCTATACATTTCAACGTATACATATATATATACACAGACATATACATATATACACATGCACATAATTCACACTTGCTACCTTTATTCGTTCTCGTGGCCACCTTACAACACATGAAATGACAACCCCCCCTCCCGCCGTATGCGCGAGGTAGCGCTCGGAAAAGACAACAAAGGCCACTTTCGTTTACAGTCTCTATCTATCATGTATAATGCATCGAAACCACAGCTCCCTTTCCACATCCAGGCCCCACAAAACATTCCATGGTTTACCCCAGACGCTTCACATGCCATGGTTCAATTCATTGACAGCACGTCGACCCCAGTATAGCTCATCGTTCCAATTCCCTCTGTTCCTTGCACGCCTTTCACCCTCCTTCATGCTCAGGCCCCGATCGCTCAAAATCTTTCTCACTCCACCCTTCCACCTCCAATTTGGTCTCCCACTTCTCCTCGTTCCCTCCACCTCTGACACGTATATCCTCTTTGTCAATCTTTCCTCACTCATTCTCTCCATGAGACCAAACCATTTCAAAACACCCTCTTCTGATCTCTCAACCACACTCTTTTTATAGCCACACATCTATCTTACCCTTTCATTATTTACTCAATCAAACCACCTCACACCATATATTGTCCTCAAACATCTCATTTCCATCACATCCACCCTTCTCCGCACACCTCTATCTATAGCCTACGCCTCGCAGCCATATAACATTGTTGGAACCACCATTTCTTCAAACATACCCGTTTTTGCTTTCCGAGATAATGTTCTCGCCTTCTACACAGTTTTCATCGCTGCCAGAACATTTGCCTCCTCCCCCACCCTGTGACTCACTTCCGCTACCATGGTTCCACCCGCTGCCAAATCCACTCCCAGATATCTAAAACACCTCACTTCAGATATATATTTGAAAGGATCACAATTAAGCTGGTGATCAAGTATATTCTTACGAGTCTAGGGGGATATGAAACACAATAAATTCTTGAGTGCAGTTTCGTGTAATAATCACATTATCAGGGGAGATAAAAGAAAGAAATATCATTCAGTTTGATATACAACGAATATACGTAGCTAGGACGCCATTAGGTAAATAAGCAACTGCCCGTATGTAGGTCGGGTGCGTTAGAGTCTGGCAACAAGCGTATCATAAATCTATTATATGGACAAGGGGAATTGTTTGCAAAGTTATTAAAATAAAGCTATCATTAATATTTACGTTACAAATCTTTGTGTATTTGATGATAGAAGATTCAATGATGTTTCTAGTGGTACAGAACTTAAAGAGTTGATAACTAAGAGGGCGCTACTCCAGTCAATACAATGATCATAATTTCTAACATGATTAAACAAAGCATTTGATTCTTGTCCTGTTCTTATACTATATTCATGTTGCTTAAGTCTAACTGAAATATCCTTACCAGTCTGCCGAACATAGAATTTATAAATTTTTAAAAGGCACTCTATAGATGCATCCTGCAGAACTTTCTATTGAATCCTGATTAAGATATTCTTTGTAGTACTGTTGTTGCTGAAGGCAACATTTATCTTAAAGGATTTAAGCAATATGAGATGTAAAGTAAAATCATTATTAAAAGGCAAAGCTAAAAGGTTCTTGTTGTCAAGGGGAGGTTTGGGTTCAACTCCATATAATGATATCTTTGCCAACTTATGGGATTTATCAATGAAAGATCTAGGATACTTTAACTTGGATACAAGAGAATATATCATTTCAATCTTATCATCAATATACTGTGCACTGCAAATACGTAATGCCCAAAGGAACATAGACTGGAACGATAATAATTTAACTCTGTCATGTTGAGCTGAGTAATAATGGATATATGGGCATACATTGGTAGGTTTTCTATATATGATAAACTTGTTTCCATCGCTATATAAAACATGATAGATATATGCAGTTTCACGGTACAGACGGAGTATCATTGAATGTTAATTCTATTTTCCCTCATTAATATTCGTTGATTTACAGTAGTTTGACCCTAAAATTTTGTATCTGCTGAACAGTACATGATGTGTTCATATCATTGATTTTAGCCATAACAGCAGGCACCGAAGTTTATAAACGAGGCCCTTTGGAACCTAAGGAGGGTGAGAGAACAATATGCTGGTGTGAGTGAGTGAGTGTTGGTGAGGCGTTCATGTCACAGTGGGTTTTCAGAAGAGTATCGGAGACAAAGAGGCGGAGAGAGAGGGTTGCTGAGGAAACAAACAGGTATAAGTGAAGGAGAAAACTTGATGACTCGTTCTTTCACGTCAGTGATTCAAATGTGTTGTTTGAGAAACTAATCACGATGAAGGAGTGGTACTTTTCGTCATCGAAAAAGTGAACGTGAGCCTTCACCACGACCAACCGCTGCAATAGGACCATGAGCCTCAGTACCTTATCTCAACCAAAGAGGACCTTAGCGAGGGTAATCATCTCACAATGTGGATGGCTTTAGGCGGTGAATGGTCTTGCGTTACGGTAGTTTCTAGATGCCATCGTAAACTTGATATGGTCATCTGCGACGCCATCAACCCCCGTGATTCGATAAGCTTCTCTGTGTGATAACTAATACAAAAGGCACAAACGGTCTCTGAAACATCGTTGTAGTCTGGCGTTATGTCCTATTCAGGTTTCCACCAAAACTTGGGACTATCTTTTACGTATACGTGGGTAGCGACTTAGGTTACGCCCCCCGTAGAAGAGTTGGAGAATCGCTTGCATCCATTTGCAACGCAAATCAAGGAAGAGGAAAGGGATAACGAGCGGGTCTCACACGTATTAAATACAAACCCCCACGTTATGGTGTGCAATCCTTGGCTAAACTCAGTAGTAAACCCTAAGCGCTGTTTTGGGTTCCTAAACCCCAGTGGTAATGCTTTTTTTTTTTTTTAACTCCTAGGCCCAAGTTTGAGTCTATAAAGATTACGAATCCCAAAGCGCCTTAAGATAACGGCTTGACTAAAGTCACAGTTCATTTATGTGCATCACTTCGTTGGTCGTGGTAGAGAATACAAACAACTGAATTCAGGAAATATTTCCAGACATTGGCGGTTCAGCCAAGGAAGGGAAGATTCTTTATGGATGGATATTGATGCAGGATAGGAATAAATTCCAAGCGATCTAGCCGTCTCGTTATACATCTGAGCATCACTAACAACCCTACAAAAAAAATATTTCTGCACCACATCTGGAAATACAACATTCTCGGTTCTTTTCCTTATTGCCATCAACTCGACTTTCATCTATTATAACATTAGCCGCTCTCTTGTGGCGAGTTAGACCGATGAGGACTTTTCAGTGCTCTACAAGTGTAGCTCTGTGGCATATCCTCCGTAAGTTATGTCTTGGCGTTCTTTAAAGCCTTACCTAGAGAATGAGTGGTTACATAGTTCTGGATACTTTAAGATTCATTTCTAACATATATCTTATTGATAAGAAGGTTAAGGGAAATTCCCATTCCTATTAGGAATGATTATCCACTTTCACTCGTATATCATTTTATTTCTTAGGAAGAACAAGCGCTTACTCTTGTTGTGCCTCTGCAAATACTTGTTCTATTAGTTTAAATATCAAATTCGAGATTGTAATATTTTTGCCCGTTCTCTCCGGCGTTCTGAGTTTTCATTAGATTCCTTCATTAAAGATGTGAGCTTTAAAGACATTTCCATATGAATGTATTCTTATTATGGATAAGAATATCTCTTAGTCGATGTTAATGGTACGTAGTGAATAGAACAATAAGATGAGAGACACCGAGTGCAACATGAAGCTTTCTACATATGTATGCTGGCGGTAAAGCTACATAGGGATCTCTCTGGTAACTAACTACCTTCATCCAGTGTACAAAACTAAAGTACATGCATAAAAGTGGTATGTTTCATGTATAGATGGAAACAGGGAACAGAACAAAATATTACTTACCTATACAAAAGATCTCGTCAGATTGACTACCAACTGAAGAAAACGTGCGAGGTGGCGCTACGCCCTCGTGACAACGAAAAAGGGAAGTGCAGACTGGTTACGTAAACAGAAACTAAGTGTTACCTGTACAAGAGGGGCTAGTAACACAAAGGACCGCGTGCGTGTAGGCAGGCTGAGCATGGCAATATTAGGTGTCCAGTCTACTGTCGACTTTTCCCGTCAATGGAGGACACAGATGGGATGTTTACCTATGCACAAATAAACTCCACAAGCAGCCTGTTTCGGATCTCCTGGGTGTGATGGTCAGTTCTCCATGGCAGTCGCTACTATGGGTTTAAAGGTGCTAATGACACCGGCTTTGTAGCTGCCGGTCTCGTAATATCTAGGATAGAACGACGGGTAATGGGTTAGTCAGTGTTGGCCTCACCCACCTGTTAATACTGGAGACAGATGGAACGCCCTCCTGGTCACACACACCATCTGCCAGAAGCCGCTCCCGGATCTCCCAGGCAAACATAGTGGGGTTCTGTTTCTTGTAGTTGGCGATGGCTTCCACCACTGTAGGTGTGGCCACCTTGGGCTTAGACCCGCCGATTACACCGGGTCTGATGGATCCCGTCTCATAGTACCTGCAAGAAGGAATGTTGTGTGTGTGTGTGTGTGTGTGTATAAGGAGAGTTCCATCAACCCTAGTCAGTCACCAACATAGGGTCTCACCTTCAGGATAGCCCAAGAGGCACTGGTGGTAGACGATAGAGATGAATAGGTGAAAAAAAACAATTTTCGGGATAATGATTACTTTCGTTTTTAAATTAATTCAAAGATCATGAAGAAAGTATTTATTCTTATTCATATATAAATGTGCCTGCTTGCGACGAGATTTTGGCAAAAGGCAAGGCTAATGCATTGCATTCACCGCAAACAAAGAGACGAATTTTCAAAAATCATCTCAACTAAATGGATGAATTGCCCTATGATAAAGAAGTTACTAACAGGAATATAACACACAAAAGTTGAAATACTTTCACATGACGTGAATAACAGCACCACTCTTGATACGCATCCACTGGCAAAAATGTTCTTTATGTATAATTTTCTTTTCTTTATTATTATCTCACTAACCTACCAAGAAAGCCACACATTATCATGGCAGATGCACATCCTTCAGGACACTTATTGATCAGAGTTAGCTAGTGGTTACCTCTGATTTTAAGAACCAGTTAGCCTTCTGCATCCTCCACTCAATAGCCAGTTTAAATGCCCATGAGCTGAGCTCTGAGCGTGCATAATTCAGTCAGTGTCGGCTCAAAAATAATTATCTTTTGGGATGTCTGTAGTCTAGTCTACCCTCATGGGTCATTGGCCTTTTAAAACATCACCTAAACTCGTCGCTGTTGACAGGATTACGTTCATCACAAGAGGTTATCTGATTTTCCAAACATGTCTCAACCACCAGGTCTCCCCAGACTCGTAGCCCAGCCTTCACCTTCCCCCCTCTCATTCCAAACATGGCCTCTATACTTTTCTATAACCTGAATCATGAATGTTAGTTTATTTTCTGCAGCTTCTGTTGACTTTTTCAACCTCAACCGATTCAATAGTCCACTCTTTCCTCTTCCTCGTACTCCCTGTACCTTGCCTCTTGATTAATCCCAGATTCTTGGTTCACGCATTTCATTCCCTCAGTAACTCCAACAACAGCAGCTATGTGCCGTGGCTCATAATCCAGACACACGACAACTAACGTTCCTCATCGCAGCACGATCCGCGGTAAAAGCATCAACACGCTGAGGGAAAGCTAATGCTCCTTCATCTCGCCTACCATCACTCCACCACCGTACACCTTATTCTACCCCTTGGACCCTGGCCTGCCTTTCCATTCTTCAGTAAGACCAGTAGCAAGAAGGCATCATTACTCCACATTCTTCCCCCACACCTGCGGCCTAACCTCCCTCACTTTGCCACCAGCGCGTCTTAGGACCTCAACGGCGACGCCTGATTGGATTATGCAGATGAACCACAGCACGAGGTATGAGTTATTTCGTGCTACACCCACGGATTTTTCTAGATAGTTCTCTGCAAGAAGGGCACCGTGGAGTAAGGAGAGCACTGGGAGGAAGACAAAGTTGTTGGTAACCGAGACACCGGGTATGAGATGGTCTTAATAAGCCTGGCTAGTGAAGAGAAGGAAACAATGGTGGCAATTGATTTAGCTGCGAAGAAATGGTGATTGGAGACGGACTGGAATTGATGCTATAAGTGAAGCGAAAGAGAGAGTTTTTCAGAAGAGACTAATAACAGAACACTAAGAAGAGGTTTAAGCTGAAGAGAATGTTAAGTAAAGAATATGTAGTTACATGGGCAAAGTATAAGGTCGATGATAAAGAAATATAAGAAAAAAGAGATGTGAAAAGAAAGAAGGGCAAGACTAGAGTGAAATGGTTATGTAAATGAAAAAGTGGGAGGGAAGGAACGCCAAAGGCAAAATCGATCATTTCCCGTCAAGGGAGGACTTCCTCTCACGTCTTGATAATCATTCGAAGTGTATGTCAAAAGCTGAATTCTAGAAATTCGACAGATCTTAATGGTTATAAAGAATAGGCCTGTGTACCAGGTTAATTACTTTTCATTCAAAAGAAGATATACTTCGTCATTTGAGCACTTTCTGAGAGCTAAAAATGTTTTTATCCAGAAAGTTACATATATCTAACTTCTTCGTTAGGCTCCCACCCAAAGTACGCTAATTCTTAAAAAATGGGACGTTTTTCACTCCTGGCGGAAATGTCACCAATCTCCAACGTCTTGCTCACCCTCCTCCTTACCAGCTGCCTCACATGGGAGGCAGCCATCACGCCGCTCTGTCTAGCCCCACAATAAAAACCGGAAATGACTCGGCGCAAAATCAGCAATGGAAATAAAAGGCAGATGATAGGATGCCACAACGTGAGTGAAGAAAGAAAAGAAGGGGCCTTAAAGGTTTTCTGCTGGATGGCGCCTTGAAGGGTACCGAACCAACGAATTCATTGACAACTGACAGTAATACCTCTCGGTTAACCTAACAGAACATAGTAGATCCACAACATTTAAGTCCATCATATCCAAGAAAAAACGGAAAGCCTTCAGTGTACAAATTAAAGCCCATCCTCCCATATGCTTTATTCCCATTCAGCTGCTGTAAAGTCAAAGTTGGAATAGAAATATGCAGCCATCCCACTTAAAAGTAAATCCCCTGAATATATTCCGAGATTAACTTTTTCCCAGGAATATAGAGTGGGCGGCTCGTACACAAACTTTCCTCCTCTTGACTCCCAGGGACGCACCGGCAGAATTTCCATTCCAACTTCGAGAATATCCCGGACGCTTCCTGACAGCTCGGTCTTCGAGAATGGATATATAGGGACCAGAATCGCTCGAGACGGTCAGGATCCGATTCAAGTCACTCTCCGCCGCTATATGCAAGTGATTTCATGGGGAATTTGGGGATTTTGAAGGAAGTAAACAGAACTGAGACGGATGAAAGGAATCTTTGAGGAGTGGCTGGATGAATGGTGGCAGTAAGTGATGGTGGGGCCGACCTCTGATCTGAGGCCACGAACGAGGAGGTAAGAACGCTCCAGAAAAGACTTGTTTTTTATTCATAACTTTGATTCTCAAGTTGGCTCGTGTTGGCTGACACAGGTATCAGAAATTATCAAGTAACGTAAAACCATCTGACGTCTGAAAGTGTTACAAAATGGTATAAAGATGGAATAAAGTATACAAGGAAAGAATGGACAAATGAACTACTGACAATATATTCAGCTTAGCAACTTTTACATAGAAAAGGAAGGGAGGGAAAAATCGAAAGATACTGAAAAATGAATAGGTGGGAGACGCTGATGGATTGGATTATATATAAAAAATTATTGGCTTAGACGCCAAGCACTGGAGCATCTAAGGCTATTCAACTCTCTTAATACAGTTTAGAATATTCTATCTTAAACATTCATTTTTACTCAAACAGATGACCAATTCCAGTTTTGATAGACCAAAAAGGGAAGAACGAAAATTATAGGAGAGAAAACAGCCTACATGTGTTGGTGTGAGAGCTCAAGCTTGGCCATTGCAGCATGGTTAAATCCACGTACCATGGAAAGGAAAATCCCCGCTGCCAAAGCTCAAGCCATCACTGTTGCACACAAACCCCACCACCGCCTTGAAGTCCATGTAGATCGGGAGAGAGAGAGAGAGAGAGAGAGAGAGAGAGAGAGAGAGAGAGAGAGAGAGAGAGAGAGAATATTGTGATTTTTAGGAATATGAAGCAAATACATTTTCGTCCACAACTAGAAACATAATGAATTTAACAATGGGTTTGTTAATTCGTCATGCGTCTAGCTGATGCGACGAAGCTAAGCTGATGATAACGGGTTGAAGAGCATTAGAACATTACACGTCGATATGATAAAGCAACAACAAGATTCTAGTGTTTTGTGTGGTAACAAGTTAGAAATGTTTCCCTGCTGCAGCAGTGACGTTATCTCTCCCGAAACAGTCGACAAGACTACCCTCCCGCAGTGATATAAGACTATTCCTTTTCAGGCGCGATGATATTACCCTTACTGCAGCAGTAGCAGTGAAAAAGTTAGCCTCCTACCTCGATAAGGATACCATAGCTCCTGTTTTATATTAGTGCCAAATTTCATTTCCCAGAGCAATAGCGATATCAGCCTATGCTTTGTTGACGCTCCTTTTCATCAACGAATTTTCCTTCATCACCAAAGACACGGTTCCGCTTGAGCGCCAGCGGTAAAAACCTCCCCTGCAACTGCAATAAGGCTCCCCCATCTACAGAAGTGAAGGAATTGCTGTTTTGCCCCAGTGAGAAGTGACGAGTGCTGAAGTGACAAAATCCCTACCCTCCCAGCGTTGATGAAAGCAGAATCTTGCATAAAGAAAGATTTCAACTCAGCTGCGCTAACAAAATTCTTCCCTCCAAGTAGGAACACGACGCCCTTCCACAAGGAGTAACTAGATTCCCCGCCTGCAGTGGAAACAAAATTCCTATCCTGCCCAACTGACAAGCCACTCCTTCAAGAGCAGTGGACACAGTTAATATTACGAACTAAAGAGCCTCTGTGTAGCGCTAAGGGTAAGATGGTGCCACTGCTAATCAAAGTGACATAGATGCCACTCAGGTCCCGCCCCATGGCACTGACACGACGCACAAAAACACCCATAAAATCTACCAAGGCCGCCCACCCATGCATCAGGCATTATTATAACCTGAGCTTGTCGTCTGAGCGCCGAGAACCGAACAATGGGACACAAAGAATGGCATCACCAACAAAGATCTCAAGATGTGGTCAGATCTCTTACTGGCTTTCTCTCAAGCAAAACTTTCATGATATATATATACACACACACACACACATATATATATATATATATATATATATATATATATATATATATATATATATATATATATATATATATATATATATATTCTCTATACTGTTCGCCATTTCCCGCGTTAGCAAGGTAGCGTTTAGAACAGAGGACTGGGCCCTAGAGGGAATATTCTTACCTGACTCCCTTCTCTGTTCCTTCTTTCGGAAAATTGAAAAAAAAAACGAGAGGGGAGGATTTCCAGCCACCCGCTCCCTCCCCTTTTAGTCGCCTTCTACGACACTTAGGGAATACGTGGGAAGTATTCTTTCTCCCCTATCCCCAGGGATATATATATATATATATATATATATATATATATATATATATATATATATATATATATATCATATTTCTTTTTTTTTTCTTTTAAACTATTTGCCATTTCCCGCATTAGCGAGGTAGCGTTAAGAACAGAGGACTGGGCCTTTTTTGGAATATCCTCACCTGGCCCCCTCTGTTCCTTCTTTTGGAAAATTAATAAAAAAAAACGAGAGGGGAGGATTTCCAGCCCCCCGCTCTCTCCCCTTTTAGTCGCCTTCTACGACATGCAGGGAATACGTGGGAAGTATTCTTAATCCCCTATCCCCAGGTATATATATATATATACAATTATTATAATTTGTCGCCGTCTCCCGCGTTAGCGAGGTAGCGCAAGTAAACAGACGAAAGAATGGCCCGACCCACCCACATACACATGTATATACATAAACGCCCACGCACGCACATATACATACCTATACATTTCAACATCTACGTACATATACATACACAGACATATATACACATGTACATAGTCATACATGCTGCTTCATCCATTCTCGCCGCCACCTCGCCACACATGAAATGGCACCCCTCTCCCTCCGCGTGCGCGCGAGGTAGCGTTAGGAAAAGACAACAAAGGCTACATTCGTTCACACTCAGTCTCTAGCTGTCATGTGTAATTTATCGAGACCACAGCCATATATATATATATATATATATATATATATATATATATATATATATATATATATATATAATGTATATTCTTTTCTATATATGTATTACTGCTGTACTCTAATTGCCAATGATTTAACCGATTGGCTTCACGTTTTTTCCTTGTATTAAAGCACATTGATCCTTGCAAACAATATCCAGGTCTTATTTTGGTGATTACCATTACTAATCTCTGCATGTTTATTGTATGCACGATCTTTATCATCTCACCTGGGAGACTGTAGATGTTTTTCATGATCTCTGCTCATCTTCCATTTGCACTGCCTCCTTATCCTTATTCGAGCCATATATCAGTAGCATATTAAGTGTGTACGTGGTGGGTATTTATGAAGACGGTGCGACACTTGGGCCTTACGCCGCTGCAGTGAACCTTACCCTGCTTCCCTGGTGGCGCTCACCCAGGTTGCCTGGTTCTCTGCAGGGAAGATAGATGGGTGCTTGCTTGTCTCGAAGCCTGTGAGGTTAGTTTTTTTCATGGAGATTAATATCCTTGCTTTTGATGGTAGATAATGTGTGCTGTTGGGAGTGCTGCACAGGGCAGACCTATCTGGTGTCTGGTGCGCAGGTAGGTTGTTGATGGTACGTACAGTTAAGCACTGTTACTGTACATACGTTGTTTGTATGCTAGAAGTATTGCTGTGTGGACGCACGCGTAAAATTGTTGGTGTAGCCAGCTCAGTTGGTGTTGGCATCAGTACGTGTTGACGGAGGGCGACGATTGACGGTATAGTGTTCAAAGATCTATGACGCTTTGCACACACGCTGGCGTATGTGATGCGCGATCATCGTTTTAACAATGTGCGTATGATGGTACCTTTGGTGTCCGTATTTCTATTCATTTTTGAGGTCCACAGTCGATTACTGTCTGATGTTGGAATGCACAGACCATTTCTGGTGAGCAGTCACTAGCATTGATGACTTTCACAAACCGATGTTGTTCATGTGTTGCAGTCCATGTGCCATAATTACGAGCACACCATTGTTTTTGGTGTCTATAAATGTTTGCCAATGATGTGCAGAAACCAGTGATACAGGTGTCCATAGTTTAACGCTGTTTGAGCACACAGGCAAGTGTTATGAGTTCGTACGGCGTAATGTTGTTCTAATACGATGAACAATGTTGCTGAAGTGTATTGTTGAGTTTGACGTGTTAGCTTGAGCATAGGTCATTGGTGTTTCTATCTCAAACTAGCCTGGAGGGAGATGTTATGCGTATCCCAGTAACTTACGTTATCTGTATGCAGAGATCAGTCGTATATGTTCCTCGTGTTTAAAGAGCATTGCTATATGTTGCTGCTATGCACAAGGCAGTGTTGTGTTCTGGAAATGTATTCAGTACATGCGGCTACGCTCATATGGGAAATCTGAAACTACACAATCGTTGTGGGATCCGCTATTGTTCCATCATTTGTGAAAATCTAAGTCATGCTACTTCATTATTCTGTTAACGTTTTAGACATCATTAATCATATGAAGTGAACTGCCTTTAGCGGAAGCCTTCTTCAGAGGTTCATATTTAGGCAACCGCTGACCTGGAGATAAATGAGCCGAGGAACACTAAACAGACCATCCATTTTACACCTCAACACGAAAACAAATTGTCAGTGACACCGAGCTTCTAAATGTTGCCATAATTCTTGAGAAAATTATGCAGTGCGACGGCAGTGTACAGGATGGCAGTGAAGGCACCATGACGGCTCACCCTGGCACTGGTTCTCCTTATTACCGCCTACCTATTATCCCCCTACCACACAGCCCCTTCCCAAACTAATTCCATCCCATTGCTACAAAATTTTTCATTAGAGACAGATGGGATGTTATCAAAGATTTGTTAGTTCATATACATCACTTTTTTTGTGTGTGTCTTTGAGATAAGCTGGCGCCTTGTACGTGTTCGCCCCAGTCAACGACACAGATGAGCGGACAGGTGAGGTAATTGGAGTGATCGAGGACGCGATACAAGAATATTCATTCCCCTCCCACGACGTAAGACCGAGAGTCTGCTGGTGAAACTCAGGACGGTTAGGTCTGCTGTCTACTGCATGATGTCCTTCAGCCCAGGGTTAAGCCAATACTGTAACTCGGATACATTTTCTACGTTACTCTCCTTTAACCCGAACTCTTCTCTCTCCTGGAGTGCTCGCTGCCTTGTACCATCCCGGTCATACTGTGGTCTATCGGTCATTAGAAGAACAGACAGGGATTCACTGGGTCAGACAAAGTCCGCACAGAGCTTTCACTCGGGTCACTGGACGTCCTCTTGCCACTGGTCCTCCTGCGTATCATTTGATGCAAGATTTATATAACGTTACCTATATGAAGTCATCAGTTACCTAATTATGAAGTCATTCGTTGCCTGATGGCAAACTGAGTTATGTCCGAGAATATGTAACAGAAAAATGAATTATTTACGGAAGCTCGAATATTTGAGAAGAGAAAATTCAGATATGTGAAACTACTAGACAAAGATATTCTCTTTGGCTTCGCTCAACATGAATTCAATAAACCGTGTGGGATGATATCTAACGAGAGAGAGAGAGAGAGAGAGAGAGAGAGAGAGAGAGAGAGAGAGAGAGAGAGAGAGAGAGAGAGAGATTGTTGTCCATTAGCAGGAGAGCAGAACTACTCTACAGAGATGACATCATCTTCGTCCGTAGTGGTGGGTGGTAGTCACGGGACCACACAGACCCCCTTCGCTCGGAAGCCCACGATCAGAGGAGCCGCCTCGGAACACATCTGGTAGTGTGCCAAGTGTGACGCTCACACAAATTCTTGCAAGTCGCTATGATATACTTTAACGTCAACAGCTGTGGCGAGGTGGTGCGGGGACGCACAAATGCCTGGGCGAATGAGACGCGGATGTGTTTGTCTGTAACCATAGCGAAAGCCAAACATGATGATGATGCTACGGGCTGAAATGGGAGATGCACTAAACACTGCTGATTCTCTCTTCATGAAAGCTTCCTTCAATCAAACTAAGACAAAAAGGAATGTGGTCAAATTACAGGAGCGTTTGAAAATAAGTGAGCAAAAGAGAGTAAACACATAGTGAAACATTTGATAGAATCTTATAACTCGCGAAAAGATAAATTACAAGGGAGGGGATGTAGGGGAGTGTCTGTAACAAAAGAAACGCGATGAAACTCTCTGCAAAGATATGGAATGAGACTTCAGTACATATCAGAGCTGCCAAAAAAACTTATATTAAACCGACAGGCAAGAGATCGCATAGAAACGGTCGGATCAGTGAGATTCATAATGCCTTATTCTAATGAAGGAAATTGATTGCGTAACCATACCCTGAGAGAACGGTAACATTCAGCTATAGCAACGTGTGGCTGATTAAAGCTGTAACAGCAAAAAAAAATTGGGAAACGAACACATGGTTTAAACAAAGCTTACATTTGTGTTTTCAGGAAGGTGTGTCATCAGGATCAGCACGAAGACTGACACACATACACCCACACAACCTTCGATTTCCTGTACGAGTTCAATTACTGAAGGAATTATTCCATCATTGTTTGTATGCTTCATAACATTAGTCAGATTCTTATGACGTACATGGCTTAACAATGAATGTGAAATGATCCCAGATTTATTTCTCAATACCTGATGGTTTTCTAATTGTTTTGTTTACGATAACAACCACAACCTCAAGGGGGATGTTGCTTATGATGAGGGAGAACTCGCATCCACCCAGTCTGCCCACGAGAGTGGCCAAGATAGACAGGTGGCTCCGAAGTGTTTTTACCATATTGCCAAAAGTGGTTCATATTAGCTCTGCCAGACGTTTAAAGATCACACAGCGCTCATCTCTCTCTCCCTCTCTCTCCCTCTCTCTCTCTCTCTCTCTCTCTCTCTCTTCTCTCTAACACACACACACACACATCCACCGCGCCTCACTCTCCGTTAGCTGATGGAAGCAATAACATCTAGGGGATTATCATTCCTTCATTTGGGACTAGTCAGCTATTCTAACGCTTTCAATACTTCTCAAACAAGAATCTGTTCTCGCTTTCACCAGGTGAGAAGGAAAATTCATCTCTAAAATGCTTAAACTCGAGTTATATTGCAGATATCTCGAGATTATCATGAACACATGCGCACGAGAGCTCAAACTCTAATCTTTGGATGAGCTACGTAAGGAAGAACGATTTTTCGCCTGTCATCTTTATCATGCTGAACATGTTTTATTAATAAGGCGGAGGACGATTTATACATCTAGGCTGGATGCACACCGGAAAACCGGACTCTACCCAGCCTCTCCTCACATAATAGGCGAGAGGAAAAAATGATCAAACTATCATTCATCATATCTGATCACTCATACACGCCTATAGCACCTTTTGCTGGACCCATTACTGACGTAAGGTCAGGGCTGGCTAGCCAAGTGAAATCTAGTCGACGAAACCGGTCGAGGAAACCTAAAGATTTCGCGAATTTATTGGTCAGGAAAATGAATCAGATTTGTAAACCACATTAGCGACCTATATACATGATGGTATGACAGTCGGTTAAAGTAGGTGAATGAGAAAATACATTTTTCTAGCTGAGGTAAATGTATGAAAGAAGAAGAGAAGGCAAGGCTCAGGGGATCTAGTGGATGAATCAGAGAGACGAATTTGAATCTTAATTCACACGGGAAGCCGAGTAGATCAGAAGTGTATAGAGAATGACCGTAGATCAAATGAGCTGCTTGGATGGGGAAAGCAGGTACAAAATAACTGACGCGAGTGGATTACATGGTACATTAAGCCTGCGAGGCGGACTTCAGCGTTTGGGCAAATGATGCTACCAGATTCATCACACGCTGGGAAAACTAATGTCACAGTATAAAGAAAAAGGTGAATGTGTGAGTGAATGGCACAGCTGATGGATCTGGTAAATGTGAAAGCTACAGGTTGACGCCAGCTTTGGGACGACCAGATGGCAGAAGTTGTGTCAACGTTTGAAACAGATAACACAGAGGATTTACAAGTGTACAAGAAAGTAAAGGAAAAAAGTAGAATATGAATCCTGGTCTGATATACGATTATAAGAGTTATGCTGGCATTTCCAGAGTAACAAACGACAGGTGGTGGTAGGACGGTACAGTTCATCCCTGTCTTTCGCCCTATGATCAACCTTTTTTTGAGGGAAAACAAACGCCCATAATAATAGCCAAAGGTATTATAGACAAAAGCGGGAAATTAACTTCAATTGCCGAAATAAGTAAGAGACGAGGAGACAGACCCGGAGCACAGGTATAACATACATTTCGCTTTTGTGATGATACCTTCTACAGTAGTTCTCATCAGTTAGATGCTAAAAACGACATTATTAGTCACGTGACATGAGAATGAAAAGCAAATGCATCACTAAATGACAATGATCCGAGCACGAAGCACATGGTGCGTCAAAAACTTAATCTGAATGCAAATTGATGTATACAAAATTTTAAGGTTGACTAGCCAGTCCAGACACGGCATCCGACCAGCACACAAGTGGTTAATTGTCGTTTATATTTACCAAAACGGTGAAAGAGTGAGCATCGAGCACAGCCACAACAGCCCTTGGTTAATACTTTCATAGAAATGTGTAACCCAGGCTGTCTCTTTAGTCATAAATGATGCATTATCCAGAGTTTCCGAGAGCCAATTAGTCACTTATATCCTGAAGTAGAAGGTTTTTTTTTATTCTATAACGAATTACGTTGCCATTGTGTTCCCTTCCACACCTTCAGCCGGATTTGCACGAGTTTGTCTTCGCAGGTGATATCAATATTCCAGCAGCTATATGTCTGCAGTTGCTTTCTCTTTCTGTGTAATTCATCTTTTTCTGAGCAAGTATAAAATTTCTCATTCTAAAAAAAAAAAAAAAAAGCAAAGAATCGCCCAGATAGTAAAGATTCGTATCCAGAAGCAGAGATACAGAATCGTATACATAGAGACCAACGAAATTCAAAGTTGAGCAAACTTTTCTCAGCGCGCGAATTCGAACCTCGCTCGAGGGAACCAGCCCGACAGCAACCCTACTGGTAGACCCCGCGGTGCGGCGGGCGAACCGAGAGGGGACTATAGACTAGCCACAACCTTCATGGCAGTCCCCTCGGTGCAGCTGCCATTCCGTGGGGACCCAACCAGTCACAGTCCCCTCCCTGCTGGTTGTCTCCCCTTAACAGAGGGGCTCCCCGCACCGACATTAAATTTACATTAAGTATTTTTATTCACTCGGGAGGGGTGACCCACTGGCTATTGGCTTGTTTAGAACGGCATAAAAGGACTTATAACTGGGAGGAGAGACGCAATGGCTTTATGATGGTATCGGGACTCGTGTCTAGCGCAACACACTGGTATATACAAGACCACAGCAGGTGCGAATTCGAGGTATATTGATCCCACGTACAGAGAGTGGGGAAGATACAATGGTAACCTAACCTCCCCTCAAGAAATATGGATAAGTGAAATACACAAACGAAGGATAAGCGAATCCCATGGAGGTGACGGTAGTAACCGAGAAGAGATCATGAGCCAGTCAGAGGCCTTACAGACAGAACCATTGTCATACTCACAAGACACAACCGACCTTCATCACGAGCCAAGGGGATGATGGAGATCGGCCAGTTTTTGGTATGGTTATTCTTTCCTCTGTTTTCCATTAGACTGCCATTATGAGGTCGTGTGCCAATCCCGACCAAAAGGATTAGCTTCGTCATGGTGTGTTTTCGCTGTCCTGTTCTCGGCTAGGGAAGGAGGGAGGGAAATATGAAGGGGGAACAGGAGGGTGGTGGGAGAGAGAGAGATGTAAAAGGGATAATACGGAGAGAGTGTTGGTGGCTGAGAATGAATCTGATGTCGAGATTTGTTGATAATTGATTTCTTGTGGTTCTGGGTTAATTAGTGAATGAAAATAAAGATAGTCAAGGAATGGAATTTTTCTCTTTCATTTCATAGAGGAAATAACTATGATACGGAAAAGAACATCCATGTCTTATAATAGGGAAAGGAGGAGTTTTAAAAGATATTTTGGCTAGGTGATGGAAAGTTTTGAGCGATGACAGATTTTTCAGTGTGTGTGCCTGGAAGGATATCACTTCTAGAGAGAAAGTAATTCAGGAGATAACCAAAGTGAGATCAAGCGAGCCACATTACTTTCTGAAGTGGGGGAAGGAGAGTAGTGTATGTTAATGGTAGCAAGAGTAGAAATATGTTACTTTCCAGGAGGTAGAGGAATATTTTGGAACAATAGACTTGACAAGGCATGGAATAATTTTACTTCCGAAGGGAAGAACCAGTCTAGTTTGCGATTATAAACGAGGGAAAATGAGAGATTATTTAATCTTTATAAAGGGAGAGAGATAATCTGGAGGAGACGAAAGAGCTGAAACATAATTCAGAGCAAAATGATACACCTCACTGAATTAAAAAGAGAGAGGTTAGCTCCACAATGCATGAAACTAAATACCTTAAAGATGGAGAAGGAATGGAAAAGATATAGGTCAGAGAAAGGCAAAGTGGGATGAGAGATGTAGGAAGCTATGGGATACGGGCAGAACGGTGGAAATTCATATGTAGAGCAGCATTCGAATGTAAATTTTTTAGGTGTTGCGCTCTCTCTCTCTCGAGTATATAAATGTATATATATATATATATATATATATATATATATATATATATATATATATATATATATATATATATATATATTAATCTTTAAGAAAAATAAGAGAGAGAGAGAGAGAGAGAGAGAGGGAGAGAGAGAGAGAGAGAGAGAGAGAGAGATGCATCATTCTATTCTGGTGTATTTTGATGTATAGTTTCCGATTACGAAAAATGCTCAGAGCAAGGATGTGCGTGTCTGTGTGTGTGTCGACTGAGCTGTGGACAGAATGTTATATTGTAAATCCCTTGATGTTTTGGGAATAATGGAAGAATTATAGTAAAATCATTATATATATATATATATATATATATATATATATATATATATATATATATATATATATATATATATATATATATATATTTTTTTTTTTTTTTTTTTTTTTTTTTTTTACTTTGTCGCTGTCTCCCGCGTTTGCGAGGTAGCGCAAAGAAACAGACGAAAGAAATGGCCCAACCCCCCCCATACACATGTATATACATACGTCCACACACGCAAATATACATACCTACACAGCTTTCCATGGTTTACCCCTGACGCTTCACATGCCTTGATTCAATCCACTGACAGCACGTCAACCCCGGTATACCACATCGCTCCAATTCACTCTATTCCTTGCCCTCCTTTCACCCTCCTGCATGTTCAGGCCCCGATCACACAAAATCTTTTTCACTCCATCTTTCCACCTCCAATTTGGTCTCCCTCTTCTCTTTGCTCCCTCCACCTCCGACACATATATCCTCTTGGTCAATCTTTCTTCACTCATCCTCTCCATGTGCCCAAACCACTTCAAAACACCCTCTTCTGCTCTCTCAACCAAGCTCTTTTTATTTCCACACATCTCTCTTACCCTTACGTTACTCACTCGATCAAACCACCTCACACCACACATTGTCCTCAAACATCTCATTTCCAGCACATCCATCCTCCTGCGCACAACTCTATCCATAGCCCACGCCTTGCAACCATACAACATTGTTGGAACCACTATTCCTTCAAACATACCCATTTTTGCTTTCCGAGATAATGTTCTCGACTTCCACACATTCTTCAAGGCCCCCAGAATTTTCGCCCCCTCCCCCACCCTATGATCCACTTCCGCTTCCATGGTTCCATCCGCTGCCAGATCCACTCCCAGATATCTAAAACACTTCACTTCCTCCAGTTTTTCTCCATTCAAACTCACCTCCCAATTGACTTGACCCTCAACCCTACTGTACCTAATAACCTTGCTCTTATTCACATTTACTCTTAACTTTCTTCTTCCACACACTTTACCAAACTCAGTCACCAGCTTCTGCAGTTTCTCACATGAATCAGCCACCAGCGCTGTATCATCAGCGAACAACAACTGACTCACTTCCCAAGCTCTCTCATCCCCAACAGACTTCATACTTGCCCCTCTTTCCAAAACTCTTGTATTTACCTCCCTATACATATATATATATATATATATATATATATATATATATATATCAAAGTGCCTTTCATTATCTTTATATATATATCTTGAGTAACTGAACTGGTTATGAAAAATATTGACAACTCGATTGCTCAGTGAAATCTTCAGATCCTTACCTTCTAAACATCAAGAGATTTTCGATTAGCATGTGTTCATGTTCTATGGATTGGCGAATATGAGAAACATTAACTTGTAATCAGGATCAACACTGGGTTATTACACATAACTATAGCTTTATCGACAAATTATAGTTCCACCTAAATTGTTAAACTGCTTAGACGAATAGCTATTCATTTGAAAAAATACGAGAACGAATTTACGGGGGCAAGTAAGAAAAGCTGTAACAAAACTCTGGCACGATGAGAAGCGTTGAAATGTAGTCAGGATCGGACACATGTCCTCCTACCGTCGTCGCTCTGTTATCTCCCACAGATCAAGAAGCTTTTAGACCCTGATACATTTGCTCACTGGCATCAACAATGTGGGAAAAAAATCTGTTTATTGGAAAGTCCTCGTATATTTCTGGCTTTCAAAGGAAAGGACCATCTTCAATGATATTCTCCACACAAAGAGAATACGAAAGAAAATTCTCGTGGACAGCATGAATGGTCGGAGCATGTGATTTTTTTTCCCTCTCTCTGTTGTCGCCGAGCACTAAGTAGTGACGTACAGCTTCAATGTACATTTGTGGAATTAAGGAGGGGAGTTTGAGGTATGTAATCAGATTGTAATCATGAAAATCCTTGAATTTCACTTTGCTATTTTCCTCGTCTGTTGTGGATGGTGCTGTGTTGTTGCTCATTTTTTTTTAATGTTGACCAAACATAACGATAACTGACACTACTACAACTACCACGACCACCAGCAGGCATCTACCTGGAGAGGATCTTGGAGACGCAGCCGTGGGAGACGCGGAGCTGGCGGGAGATGTCGCAGGGGCAGACGCCGTTGTGAGCCAGCTCCACGATCCTCTGACGAACCATGTCCGGGAGCGGCCGCCCGTTCACGAACACTCCTCCCAGCTGGTTCACCCCGCCGTGACCTGCAGCAGGAGACAGGCTGGTTATGGTCTGGTTTACAGAGAGAAAAAGTGCATGCAAGAAATGAATATGGCATGATCTGTAAAGCGAAGGATTGAATGTTTCAAGCTCATTGGCGCTGGTGAATGGCGTTAAATGTATAGGGAAAGGCAACAGATGTGGATTGTAATGTGACGACTCTGACCTGACCAGCTCCAGTAAGAGAAGTAAGGAATCTACCAAACATATCTCATATTGATCTTCACAGAGAGTACTGACTAACATGCACACTTCCCATGTTGTTCTCTGTCCCTAAATGTCTCAAGTTCTCTATCCCCAAAATATCAACAGTAGTAGAGTAGCGTTGGCCTAGGGACAATGTGCTCACATGTTTTATCCTCTCTTCGTTATCCTAATTACATGGGCACTTACAAAGAGAACATTACATTTTATATGATTTTCGTACATATGAAAGCCATAGGGTTTTATGTACAGGATGCGATAGATACACTATGCGATACCCATGTTATTGTGTAGACACACTACGTACTATAGATGCAACGCTAGACACTTCGTTAGCACGCTATTTGTGCCTAACATCCAGTGGATTTCCCATATCTTTGTTGGTTAATGAGAGAGAAAAGGTCTCGATAATTACCGACTAAACCATAAAAAAACAATTTCACTGTTACATGTTGCATACGAATGGGAATGTAACGAAGACACACTGAAAACGGTAATGATGTTATTCTGCACCAGAATCGTCGTCATGGCCCTGGATTATACGGTAGACATTCCTATATACAATTGCATGTTTACATGTAACGAGTCTGTAGTTCAGGGTATTCACTGTGATCAGAATCATTTCACTTTTCTCTCTATTCGTAACGGCAATACTTGAAATAGCACATTTGAGACAGGACATAATCAGGCTTGTATTCGTCCAGGGTTTAACGCAACATCTGTCCACTTGCCTTCCTCACTGCACTCGCAACCAGAACTTAAATGAAACCCTTCCTCTCCAGCGGGAGACTCCATTCCTTTACGGTTCTCTCTCACTCGTTAATGACGAAGTGTGACCTGATACAGCACACGTCGATCACTTTTAGCAATAAGCCATCAGGAACCAAGCAACTGGTGGTTTTGAAACAAAACCTAATATGTCTTCCAGGTATTTTCCATTCACACCTAAACGTGACAACAAGGTGTCTATCATGCATACGTGCCATTGTCACTTATGAGATTAAATGGAGACGGGCGGATAAGCCCTGGGAACATATGTTCTACCCGTGTCTATACCCCTCGGGAGGTTATTCGAGTCTCGTTTGTTTGTGGTGGGTCAGATAAGTGGATTCGAGGCCGGATAAGTGGCTTGGGGGATCAGATAAGAGGCCGTAAGTGGGTGCTGATTGGCGTGTATCGAGGGGATTCTCCCCTGTTTGTGTTACAAGACTATAGAGACGCCGTTTGCCGTAACCAGATACTGAGGTTGTGGTTTTGCTGTTGTGTTGTTGTTGTTTTATGTCAGTGGTGTATATGGATGGCAGTTATAAAGTCCTGGAACACATTATTGAAGCTTTCAGCATGCCAAGGAAAGCAATTATACTTGTTTGAGGTAAGAATAGCTGGTATTTAGCAGGTATTTAGCAAATAGTCGAACTCATAAA
This sequence comes from Panulirus ornatus, assembly GCF_036320965.1. Classification (NCBI taxonomy): domain Eukaryota; kingdom Metazoa; phylum Arthropoda; class Malacostraca; order Decapoda; family Palinuridae; genus Panulirus; species Panulirus ornatus. The sequence goes on along the minus strand of NC_092241.1, from coordinate 33,548,729 downwards.
TTGTACACCATGGTTCAGGAGGTACTGTAACTAGCAATGTGAACAGAGAAGAATATAAAAAAAAAACGAAAAATCAAGGAAAGTAAAAAAAAAAAAAAAAATGAAAGCAAAAAAGATGAATAAAAAGTTAGATCATACAAGTGAAGAAGGCAAGATTCATGGAGAAAGTCATTGTAAAATGATATGAAAATCAAACAACAAAAGCTAAAGGGTGACAAAAGTGTGGGTGAGTGAGTAATGCTCAAGCTGGACCAAGGTAATGATCGAATGTAGCGAGGGAGAGAGAGAGAGAGAGAGAGAGAGAGAGAGAGGAATAATAACCGAAGGTGAAGGAGTGAGAGAGTTAAGAAGGGGAGTAAAGACAAGGTTCAGAAAGGGAGGAAGTCATCCGTCAGTTTTGTGAGCTTTTGTTCCGAGTATATGAGCGAGGACAATGCCGCCCATAACCCATTATCGTCAGTTATTTGATTGGACTGGCAGCAGCTCCGGCGGCTGTCAACTTTCACTGCGGTTTCTGCCGATATCTCATGGGTGGACTGTGGTTAATGGGATGTGTGATAGTTACTGGGTGGTGTGGTGGTCAGAATGTGGTGCGCTGCTTAGTGGGTAGGGTGACAGTGGTTGATGCATGAGATGATATTATCTTTTCTTTTGTCGAAGGCTCCCAGAACGAATGAAAGCATTCGCCGAGGTAAAGTCTTGAGTAAAATCTACACTTGCGTGAAATATGAAGAAGGAGGAGATAAGACCTCCTCCAACGGCCTGGTTTGTCGACCCTGTTTCTCTGACTTTCTATGGTGGCTGGGAGGGGCTTTATCCCTCTGTGGTGGATCCATGTGACGACAACCACACTCCAGCAGGGGGAAATATTTGGTGTGTGAGGTGCAGGTCCTCTTTTCCTCCGTAACTTGAGCGAGAACCGATATGAAAGTGCGAGATTCGATACCTTTTCTCGACAAAAGAACACTCTCAAAACAAACCATTTCCCTAGTTATTATTTGCCTTGGCAAAAGTTCATCAGCCAAGCAAAATAATCGTCAGGGAAGCCACTGCATATTACTTTCTCCATGGCTGAAAATAAACAAAATATCGGTCATACAATGAAGGGGGACGGCAGGAACACTAGGTCAAGTGGCCTTCACTTCCTCCATCACGTCATGAAGAGCAGACGACGTAATTCTTACCTCACGTGGGGCTATTGTTTCACGTCACCACCAATCATTTGGTCATTCTCTGGGGATATATATATATATATATATATATATATATATATATATATATATATATATATATATATAGAATCATAGACAACATCTGGTTCCTCGGCCAAGCCTTTTATCTTCTGGTTATTAGGTTCACATTTTCGGATTTCCCGGTTGTATTTGTACTTTCCGCTCCCCAGTCCCCAGGGAGTCCAGAGTATTGGCTTACATGGCAGTGCTGGGTTGTTTTATCTGTTATTTGCAGTGCTCACATTTTACTATGAACCTACAGAATTCTATTTATGCCGTGTGAAGAACTACCATTATGTAAGGGTCAGGTGTGTCTACTTTTGATTTTTCGTTTTCACTTCAAGAAGTGTCCATTAAAATACACCAGAATCATAATTTTCTCTGCATGATCAAATCAGTTCATCGTCGCTCCTCCTACTTCACAACCACTCACTCTACATTTGTTCTTTCCCTTCATTGTTTCTTTGTTCCTCTGACCATGTCCCCTCCTTACACTGCTCCACCCTCACGTAGTTCCTTCCATCCTAAGCAAATGGGGAAAGTCTCGCATGTGAGAAAACATCTTGGGGTGTCGGAGCTTGCAAACTTAATCAACATCTCCAGAGACCATTGATAATAATGATGATAATAATAATAATAATAATAATAATAATAATAACTTAATCAACACCTCCAGAGACCGTTGATAATAATAATAATAATAATTATAATAATGATAACTTAACACCTCCATAGACCATTGATAATAATGATAATAATGATAATAATAATAATAATAATAATAATAATAATAATAATAATAACAATGATAATAATTATAATGATAATACAATAACGCAGCAATTTAACGAGGTTCAGCACACAGTGCTGAAGACCTACAAAATACTGATAGCTGGGGTAGACAGCCAGCAGGTCCACACTGGAGAGAGAGAGGTGGTGATCAAGCCAGGCAAGCTGGACAGATGGTCTTGAGAGAAGGCGGCCAAATGGGCAAGCTGGAGACAAATGGATGAGGGACGCTGTGATTGAGGAGGGCAGAACGGGGCTCGAACAAGGAGGCGACCGAGCAGTCACAGGCTGGAAACAGGTCGGCTGTGAGGTCCCAATCGATCGAGTTTCGAGAGGATTAGTAGAGATTAATCGATGATGACTGGCAGGATTCTTTTGTAACAAAGATTATATATATATATATATATATATATATATATATATATATATATATATATATATATATATATATATATAACAAAAAGCTTTCATAATAACCTCAGTCTAAGCATATATAGATTAGATCCTTCCATAATCATAAGGTATTTGAACTTGCACAATTTACGAGTCTAAGCTAATTCATAACCTGATCGCTGCGTTCCGTGGCCACATATCTTACTTGACCCTGACTCTCACCTTAGGAGGACATCTTAAGAGATACCGTCAGAAGAACCTAACCCTGATACCAATTAGTCCACTTCCCGGAGGATTATCCTCCAAAAGCCCACACCACAAGGACGGAGGCGCAGTGTCGCACACCTCTGAGAGCAGAAGAGAGGATTTGTCTCCTTCCAACCTTCTCCCATTGAAGGATGAAACGTAATCAATTGAACACGCGACTGGTTTCATGTTTGTGGGAATATTACGCAGTACGAAATTCAACAAGAACTCCAGAAGAAAAATTGATACATACGATTACTGTTGTATTTCTGCAAAATTTGGGTTGGATAAGAGGGAAGGTTTATATCGAGACGACTTTTCGTAAAAAACACACAGATCAGAGAACTGTTATCTAAAAGATCAAATTGAAACGCGTTTTAGATTGAATATTCGTGGCACAACCGACAACATAAGATATGATGCCCAAATACAAACCTTTACTGACAAAAACAAAATTGTACTCCTCTGGTCTGGCGACCCCAGACATTCTGTTCTCCGTTAGTGGGTAAGTTACAGGTTTGCTGGAGCGCTTCATTTGCCTCGCCTGGACTAGGAGCACTTGCACAGCCAATATCCGGAAGACCGATCAACAACTCCATCCTTAGCCAGAGACATGATACTTCTCCTTTATGAATAAGTTGTTGGACACTGTACCTCTCCACACATACACTGATACTCAACAATAAAGCTGCTTCGTGGACGCCATACCTGGCCACTAACGAAACCATGGAGCCAATACTTTGCTATGAACACTGTTGTATGATATCACTCCTGTCTTCAGACTCAGCAGACACAAGTCCATCGCTACATGTACACTATACCTGCTTACACGTCCAGATCTATAAACGCTAGAACTGACAATGAATTTATGACCCTCAACGATCACTGACCTACGTACTACACCTCTAATAAACGACACTTCCGCGAAAGTAATCATATGTTACGGTATCCACAAGGACTGTTTACTATCTGACACAACCGAATGATAAGTGACCGTGAAACATAGTCTTGCGACATGCATACGTCCGTCATTATAAATTCACATCCCTGAACACAAGTCTCATAATGGTATACAGTTCTATCATACACATTCAATCTTGTAAAGTACAAAAATAACTAAGGACAAGTACACTAGTTCTTGAATGGCTAAGATTAGCGTCTGTAAGCACTCTTGTCTCCGGCAGGTACCAATACATATATACAAACATTCAAAACCTAGGGTAGGATTTACCAGATTCCGTAGTCGAGATTGTATCATCGTCAGTTGACGAAAGTGAGTAGAAATGTTAGGGAATTTCTTACAAAGGAGTTCATAATTTTCCTTCTACTGATTGGAGCATGGTTTGATGCTAAAAGAGTCCTGTCCAAGGGATCCTGGGGTAGTAGGATCAACCATATCTGGACAGAATTGTTCTAGAAAAATGCTCTTGTCCTTTGAAAACCTTGTGCATATACTACTATCACTGGCTAACAAAGATCTATAGATTCATCTACACACAAGAAACAAATCTGGCAAGTAAGCACACACACAGAGTTACACAGAACCGACCGAGCGCAAGTAGATTTCAGTTCTTGGTTAAAGATAGAGATCAACCTTTACACCATCACCTTACCTGAAAAGAAATCCAGTGCGTGTTTGTACATTTCTATCTCCAGCAATCATACATATACAGGAACATACGCACAGTATTCAAAGCAAAGTCGAAAAAGTAAAAAAAAAAAAAAAAAAATGCGTCTAAAACATGAATGTACACGACTGAGTAAAAAAGAAATAGAAATAAAGTCAGAACCATAAAGATTTTAAGTTCACAAATTATTACCAAAAAACATCACGGGTGTGTACAGTATTAGTAGTTAGGCGTTTCATTCATACCAATAACCGTTACGTGTTTATATATCTCTGGTACTTAGCAACAACATTTACTGTTTCTAAATATTCAGAGATATTTTCAAAACCAGCATGATATATATATATATATATATATATATATATATATATATATATATATATATATATATATATATATATGCACTTTCACAGAACACAATGCCTCCGACAGGAAGGATTCGAACTTCGTATCATTTGTCTGATAGCTGGGTACCCTTTCCACTCAACAATAACCGAGTGGTTAGTGCACCCATATATATATATATATATATATATATATATATATATATATATATATATATATATATATATATATATATATATATATAATGTCTGTTAGGAATTGGTCTTGGGTAATGAAAAATAGATAGAGACAGATGAATGAATATTTATATGAATAAATAGATATTTCGCTCCGGGCGAAAAGCCACTTTCAGCGAGGTTTTATCATCGGAACACATTCTTGTCGAGAAGTTTTCACTATAGAGGAGTCCTACCTTTCCCTAGCACATAATGCTACCGTTCATATAACTGGGGGTTACCGATAGAGAAAGCATACAAGGAAAAAATTTCGGTTATCCTTATATTGCTTTACTATCATTTTTGCTAGCGCAATTAGGAAACGCATCTGCTTTGGTAATGAAGAGGCTCGTACGTAGGACGGAATGAGGGGAAACCGACTACCTGCCGCCTTATTGTCTATTTCCCTTACATGAAAACAAACAACGGAGAGCGGGAAGTCATCATACTGCGTGCCGGGCGGCAACCTGGCGAAAATTAATACGTAATACACAGGGGTCTGACCCCTCCCACCGGCCTGCCTGTCGATCAACTATACATACTCATTCCTACACGTATCGCATTTGATCATGCTCTGGTTGTAGCGGTAGGCCGTGGTCAGGTCCATGGCAACCGACGGAGGCCACAGCCCGAGCAGACCCAAGTTGGCGTGATCCAGGTCGATGGCAGCGAAAGGTCGACCATAGCGGGGAAGGGTACGAGCTCCTACGATCGTTGCGCTGAGGGAAGACAAGCAGATCCCGACACCTCCACTCCAGCAGAGGCTTGTGTCGGCACAACACTGAAGGGAGCGGAGATTAATGCCCGTCACTGATCGCTACCGTCCATACTTTTGGCCGTCTTCGACGGCAATTGTGTCATGCAATTATGATGAGATCACTGACCGCTGTTTCTCAAGACACACATAGCTGTACTCGTCGGTGGGTATGCAACGTACGCTGGAGGTTCATTTAGGGCAAAACGCTGCACGACCCCTTGAACGGTGCGTGGGTAACTGCGGGTGGTGGAGCACACGTGCGGCCTCACTACCGCCGTTACACCCTGGCCCCGGCACCGTGTGGCCTCTCGTCTTGGCACTACTCGGGCTTTGCTAACGTCTGTTGATGGATTTAAAGTTTATCATCAACTTAAGGTCAATGAACCCTAGACCACTCAACTATACATGTCAAACATGAAGAGTAAAACATTTAGCTTTACCGTAATGACTGTTTCTTTTCTTACATGTCTGTCCCGCTAAATCACGGTTACCAGTCGGTGTTGGTCGATCGTACTGGGATAAGCAAGTGTGGCTGGTGGGAGTGGCTCAGACCAATCACAAAACATTGTGTTCTTGGGGCCCCGCCCCCCGCGCCTGTCGCGCCGACGTAGCTCACCATTGGTTCCTGACGTCTGACGTCATCCCACGCGACCGCCCGGGGCGGGAACCAAGTGTTATCTGGTGGCCCCCACCATCCCGTAGCCATGGTAACCAGAGTCAGACACAGAACCGTGCGGGGAGCTAGCGGCACAGTGCTGGCAGACCTCCTCCTCCCAACGGATGCCGCAGGAGCCTATACAAACAGTGCTTCGCTGCTTGAAATCTGTTGTCACAGTCGCCACACACCACAGCAAGAGGGAAGGAAAAAAACTTATGGTCAAGCAGGTGTTGTGCATCTCTCGAAGATGATGGGTTTTCTAAAAGTCTGTTTCAGCATAAAGTAATCCAGCTGATGTAATATGTATACTCTAACGTTGCTATTTCTGTCCTGTCTACTGAGGAAAGTTCTTTCAAGGACAATTAAACTAATTTGCTCGACGATGCAATTCCCGTGAAAACCTGAATTTGCGTGATTTTTTTTGTTAGTAAGAATGATAGAATTTGTATACGAATTGTACCTTAAACCTTGTCTCATGCAGTTCATGAGACACAAGTACAACCACGCAACACCTATGAGGAAAGGTAGGTATACGTCGTAAGACAAAGGAACGAGTACAGAATGGTTTATAGTGAACTCAAAGTCAACGGACACTCAAGGCCATTTTTTTCTTTACAGAGAAAAAAACAAGGATCCCTTTGATGTTTTTTTCTTGTGTTCTATTCATATTTTCTCTACCCTTTCATGATAACAAGGATGAACGAGCAGAAATGTTAATCCTATTTTACAAAAGATAGCACCTACCTTGAGAGAACCTGTCTCGCTGTGATTATGAAGATCTACGGAAATGGCACCATCGCCGTTACCCAACTCCATATTTTAATATCAAATGCATTTAAACGAACGAAGTATAAACACAACTGGTAATTATTGGAATTTCATCTTTCTCCTACTTTATTCAACTAGATGATTATATATTCCTAAGAACATGCGGACTCCCGTGGTGTCACGGTCAACGTTCCTGACCGTGACGCATTCACGGGCAGCCCAGGGTCGAGAAAATAGGTTCGAATCCTGGTTACGGCACTCTGTCCTCAGTCAACACATCTGTTCATTGACCCCTAGCGGTTGGTCGATAAATGGGTACCTAACTCAGGCTAGAGTATATATATATATATATATATATATATATATATATATATATATATATATATATATATATATATATATATATATTAGGTGAAATCGCACTTTAGTTCATATTTTATTCAACACGTAATTTTTCTATACATAGGGCACGACATGTTTCTTGGAGACAATCCACTTCGTCAGGTGCCAGTACTTAAAATCATTTAAATCCCAACTTCCCAGTGCTGTACTAACTCAACTTCCAAGTGCTGTACTAACTCAACTTCCAAGTGCTGTACTAACTCAACTTCCAAGTGCTGTACTAACTCAACTTCCAAGTGCTGTACTAACTCAACTTCCAAGTGCTGTACTAACTCAACTTCCAAGTGCTGTACTAACTCAACTTCCCAGTGCTGTACTAACTCAACTTCCAAGTGCTGTACTAACTCAACTTCCAAGTGCTGTACTAACTCAACTTCCCAGTGCTGTACTAACTCAACTTCCCAGTGCTGTACTAACTCAACTTCCCAGTGCTGTACTAACTCAACTTCCCAGTGCTGTACTAACTCAACTTCCAAGTGCTGTACTAACTCAACTTCCAAGTGCTGTACTAACTCAACTTCCAAGTGCTGTACTAACTCAACTTCCAAGTGCTGTACTAACTCAACTTCCCAGTGCTGTACTAACTCAACTTCCAGTGCTGTACTAACTCAACTTCCAAGTGCTGTACTAACTCAACTTCCAAGTGCTGTACTAACTCAACTTCCCAGTGCTGTACTAACTCAACTTCCAAGTGCTGTACTAACTCAACTTCCAAGTGCTGTACTAACTCAACTTCCCAGTGCTGTACTAACTCAACTTCCAAGTGCTGTACTAACTCAACTTCCAAGTGCTGTACTAACTCAACTTCCAAGTGCTGTACTAACTCAACTTCCAAGTGCTGTACTAACTCAACTTCCAAGTGCTGTACTAACTCAACTTCCAGTGCTGTACTAACTCAACTTCCCAGTGCTGTACTAACTCAACTTCCAAGTGCTGTACTAACTCAACTTCCAAGTGCTGTACTAACTCAACTTCCAAGTGCTGTACTAACTCAACTTCCCAGTGCTGTACTAACTCAACTTCCAAGTGCTGTACTAACTCAACTTCCAAGTGCTGTACTAACTCAACTTCCCAGTGCTGTACTAACTCAACTTCCCAGTGCTGTACTAACTCAACTTCCCAGTGCTGTACTAACTCAACTTCCAAGTGCTGTACTAACTCAACTTCCAAGTGCTGTACTAACTCAACTTCCCAGTGCTGTACTAACTCAACTTCCAAGTGCTGTACTAACTCAACTTCCCAGTGCTGTACTAACTCAACTTCCCAGTGCTGTACTAACTCAACTTCCAAGTGCTGTACTAACTCAACTTCCAGTGCTGTACTAACTCAACTTCCAAGTGCTGTACTAACTCAACTTCCCAGTGCTGTACTAACTCAACTTCCCAGTGCTGTACTAACTCAACTTCCAAGTGCTGTACTAACTCAACTTCCAAGTGCTGTACTAACTCAACTTCCAAGTGCTGTACTAACTCAACTTCCAAGTGCTGTACTAACTCAACTTCCAAGTGCTGTACTAACTCAACTTCCAAGTGCTGTACTAACTCAACTTCCAGTGCTGTACTAACTCAACTTCCAAGTGCTGTACTAACTCAACTTCCAAGTGCTGTACTAACTCAACTTCCCAGTGCTGTACTAACTCAACTTCCAAGTGCTGTACTAACTCAACTTCCCAGTGCTGTACTAACTCAACTTCCAAGTGCTGTACTAACTCAACTTCCAAGTGCTGTACTAACTCAACTTCCCAGTGCTGTACTAACTCAACTTCCAAGTGCTGTACTAACTCAACTTCCCAGTGCTGTACTAACTCAACTTCCCAGTGCTGTACTAACTCAACTTCCAAGTGCTGTACTAACTCAACTTCCAAGTGCTGTACTAACTCAACTTCCAAGTGCTGTACTAACTCAACTTCCAAGTGCTGTACTAACTCAACTTCCAAGTGCTGTACTAACTCAACTTCCCAGTGCTGTACTAACTCAACTTCCAAGTGCTGTACTAACTCAACTTCCCAGTGCTGTACTAACTCAACTTCCAGTGCTGTACTAACTCAACTTCCCAGTGCTGTACTAACTCAACTTCCAGTGCTGTACTAACTCAACTTCCAAGTGCTGTACTAACTCAACTTCCCAGTGCTGTACTAACTCAACTTCCAAGTGCTGTACTAACTCAACTTCCCAGTGCTGTACTAACTCAACTTCCAAGTGCTGTACTAACTCAACTTCCCAGTGCTGTACTAACTCAACTTCCCAGTGCTGTACTAACTCAACTTCCCAGTGCTGTACTAACTCAACTTCCAAGTGCTGTACTAACTCAACTTCCAAGTGCTGTACTAACTCAACTTCCAAGTGCTGTACTAACTCAACTTCCAAGTGCTGTACTAACTCAACTTCCAAGTGCTGTACTAACTCAACTTCCAAGTGCTGTACTAACTCAACTTCCAAGTGCTGTACTAACTCAACTTCCCAGTGCTGTACTAACTCAACTTCCCAGTGCTGTACTAACTCAACTTCCAAGTGCTGTACTAACTCAACTTCCCAGTGCTGTACTAACTCAACTTCCAAGTGCTGTACTAACTCAACTTCCAAGTGCTGTACTAACTCAACTTCCAGTGCTGTACTAACTCAACTTCCCAGTGCTGTACTAACTCAACTTCCAAGTGCTGTACTAACTCAACTTCCAAGTGCTGTACTAACTCAACTTCCAAGTGCTGTACTAACTCAACTTCCAAGTGCTGTACTAACTCAACTTCCAAGTGCTGTACTAACTCAACTTCCAAGTGCTGTACTAACTCAACTTCCAAGTGCTGTACTAACTCAACTTCCAAGTGCTGTACTAACTCAACTTCCCAGTGCTGTACTAACTCAACTTCCAAGTGCTGTACTAACTCAACTTCCCAGTGCTGTACTAACTCAACTTCCCAGTGCTGTACTAACTCAACTTCCAAGTGCTGTACTAACTCAACTTCCCAGTGCTGTACTAACTCAACTTCCAAGTGCTGTACTAACTCAACTTCCAAGTGCTGTACTAACTCAACTTCCCAGTGCTGTACTAACTCAACTTCCAAGTGCTGTACTAACTCAACTTCCCAGTGCTGTACTAACTCAACTTCCCAGTGCTGTACTAACTCAACTTCCAAGTGCTGTACTAACTCAACTTCCAAGTGCTGTACTAACTCAACTTCCCAGTGCTGTACTAACTCAACTTCCCAGTGCTGTACTAACTCAACTTCCCAGTGCTGTACTAACTCAACTTCCAAGTGCTGTACTAACTCAACTTCCAAGTGCTGTACTAACTCAACTTCCAAGTGCTGTACTAACTCAACTTCCCAGTGCTGTACTAACTCAACTTCCCAGTGCTGTACTAACTCAACTTCCCAGTGCTGTACTAACTCAACTTCCAAGTGCTGTACTAACTCAACTTCCAAGTGCTGTACTAACTCAACTTCCCAGTGCTGTACTAACTCAACTTCCAAGTGCTGTACTAACTCAACTTCCAAGTGCTGTACTAACTCAACTTCCCAGTGCTGTACTAACTCAACTTCCCAGTGCTGTACTAACTCAACTTCCAAGTGCTGTACTAACTCAACTTCCCAGTGCTGTACTAACTCAACTTCCAAGTGCTGTACTAACTCAACTTCCCAGTGCTGTACTAACTCAACTTCCCAGTGCTGTACTAACTCAACTTCCAAGTGCTGTACTAACTCAACTTCCCAGTGCTGTACTAACTCAACTTCCCAGTGCTGTACTAACTCAACTTCCCAGTGCTGTACTAACTCAACTTCCCAGTGCTGTACTAACTCAACTTCCCAGTGCTGTACTAACTCAACTTCCAAGTGCTGTACTAACTCAACTTCCAAGTGCTGTACTAACTCAACTTCCCAGTGCTGTACTAACTCAACTTCCAAGTGCTGTACTAACTCAACTTCCAAGTGCTGTACTAACTCAACTTCCCAGTGCTGTACTAACTCAACTTCCCAGTGCTGTACTAACTCAACTTCCAAGTGCTGTACTAACTCAACTTCCCAGTGCTGTACTAACTCAACTTCCAAGTGCTGTACTAACTCAACTTCCCAGTGCTGTACTAACTCAACTTCCCAGTGCTGTACTAACTCAACTTCCAGTGCTGTACTAACTCAACTTCCAAGTGCTGTACTAACTCAACTTCCAAGTGCTGTACTAACTCAACTTCCAAGTGCTGTACTAACTCAACTTCCAAGTGCTGTACTAACTCAACTTCCCAGTGCTGTACTAACTCAACTTCCAAGTGCTGTACTAACTCAACTTCCAAGTGCTGTACTAACTCAACTTCCAAGTGCTGTACTAACTCAACTTCCCAGTGCTGTACTAACTCAACTTCCCAGTGCTGTACTAACTCAACTTCCAAGTGCTGTACTAACTCAACTTCCAAGTGCTGTACTAACTCAACTTCCCAGTGCTGTACTAACTCAACTTCCAAGTGCTGTACTAACTCAACTTCCAAGTGCTGTACTAACTCAACTTCCCAGTGCTGTACTAACTCAACTTCCCAGTGCTGTACTAACTCAACTTCCAAGTGCTGTACTAACTCAACTTCCAAGTGCTGTACTAACTCAACTTCCCAGTGCTGTACTAACTCAACTTCCAAGTGCTGTACTAACTCAACTTCCAAGTGCTGTACTAACTCAACTTCCCAGTGCTGTACTAACTCAACTTCCAAGTGCTGTACTAACTCAACTTCCCAGTGCTGTACTAACTCAACTTCCAAGTGCTGTACTAACTCAACTTCCAAGTGCTGTACTAACTCAACTTCCAAGTGCTGTACTAACTCAACTTCCCAGTGCTGTACTAACTCAACTTCCAAGTGCTGTACTAACTCAACTTCCCAGTGCTGTACTAACTCAACTTCCAAGTGCTGTACTAACTCAACTTCCCAGTGCTGCACTAACTCGGCTTCCGAGTGCTGTACTAACTCAACTTCCGAGTGCTGTACTAACTCAACTTCCCAGTGCTGTACTAACTCAACTTCCCAGTGCTGTACTAACTCAACTTCCCAGTGCTGTACTAACTCAACTTCCCAGTGCTGTACTAACTCAACTTCCAAGTGCTGTACTAACTCAACTTCCAAGTGCTGTACTAACTCAACTTCCAAGTGCTGTACTAAGAGAGATGTCAAATTTTCCGGCACAGCTGAGGCCAGCATTTACAAGCGCCATGTTAGGGGTAAAAATGACTTCCTTCTTGGGGTTCATGGTTGGCGACCAATACCCGACGCAAGGGATGTGGTGAAAGTTGTGGAACACTTGGCTGTTTTGAAAGTTTAAGGGGGGGGGGGGTCTACTATCTGGGGAAAAAGGGGGTTTAGGTTGCCATCCATGATGAAACGACCATAGGGAGGTGTATTAAACCCATCTGGTGCGATGATTCGTTAAATGCAATGTGATTCGAGGGTTTTGGCTCATGTGGCAGTGGTGGTTTTTAGGTAATCAGTGTAGCCGGGCATTGATCTTAAGTTATGAATGTACCACTGGTGTGGTATCAAGTCATGAGTGTTCAAGAATGGTGGTCCTCAGTCATGTGAGTACAAACATTTGGTATTTGGCCGTAACGTATTCGTGTGTTGTCAAATAGGATGCCAGAGAGGTCCTTGGGTCATCACTATACCAGGGACTTGCAGTAAAAGTATGCTCGAGTAAGGGTTTCGAGCTATGAATTTATCCTGTATCTCTTTGTATCAGAGTGATGGAACTCGGGTCTTAAGAGCATCGGAGTTGTTATCTACAGCCATAGATATACAAGAGAGGAACTTTAAAATCATCACAGAACCATGTTGTGGGCGTGAGTCGTTAGTTATACAGAGTGATCATCCTAGTCATAAATGTACCATAAAACTGCAATTCTGGGGTTGCAGAGGCCACAGAGACTAATGAGTGTGAATTACCGGAAAATCAGTGATAATAGTGTATAAGAAAGCACCTCAAATCCATTCTCGGGACTTAGAACATGAGCTCTCCTTATGCAGCCCTCGAATGACTGGGTGTGATGCATATGAAGACATCCAGGAGAGGCTTTAGCAGAGTTTTGAGTTTCCGTTTTCAGTGTTCAGAGATAATTATGGCTTGAGAACTCGACCGGGGTTTCCAGGACAATTTCGCCAAGAAAACTTCCATTTCCTTACCGTCACGCCCTCCATTTAGAGCCACTTTTACATTAGTTACTACTTTTACCTATTCACTTAGCGTCCTTTTTTCTTCTACAATATGACAAAGAAGAAAAGAATAGTCGAGTCTAACCGGAGTATTTACTGATATTTTCACAGCAAAGTTTTGGCTAAGCGGCTGGTGTTTTGCCAGCGAGCGGACATAGCAAAGGGGAACGTTCTTCGACGGGTTTCATGGTAGCTTGATCAACACTCTTCCAAAAATTTTGAATTCTTGAGTGAAAATCGAGGAAGGCCCCTACATTCTTTCGCATTAAACAAATGATGACTTTCTTCATTAGACATTATCACAGCTGGCGAAAGTATTATCAGCTAATGATGACACTTGCAACGAAAGAAATATATAAATATCATCAATGATATTGGTGAAAAGACTACGTTTAAGAATATTCATCTTCTTAACCCAGATGTCTAACATTTCAGAGAAAACAAATATATTACAACAAATTCAAAGAAAAAGAAATTTCAAAGAAAAGATGACAGAGGAATTGAAGAAGAGAAACGTTAGAAGGAAGCAAAGAGAGCAACTGTATGACGAAAACAAGTAATGTGGAACGATTTTACCATCAACGTGTCCAACAGACCCAGCTGCCGGGGAGGGAAGGATTTCCAGTCATAGTTTATCAATGTACCCGAGTGTTATATCTTACTTTATTTTAGTAATACAAATAAGAATAAATGGAAGTGGTTATTGTAAAAGTGGTATGAAAAAGTTATAACTCATTAACATAGCATAAAAGCTATTCATGATAAGGACTTGATATTAAAGGTATCTATTATCCACACCATCGGCTTCCTGCTGACAGACAGATACTCTGCATTACCATAATCTGCAGGATATTAGTCATCTATAGATTATCCTACATTCATCACTATCCATGGGTTTATTGGACCGAAACGCCATGAAACACAAGGATGGAATGAGACTACGGAGAAATACACCCATCTCCCGCGATGTCTACACAAGATCTGAGGGTAGAGAGACCCACGTGGTCGTACACACATGGGAACCCCGTAGAACAAATGTACTTTGAGAAGCGTCAGGTCTGACAGACACAAGGACAGTGTCTCAGAGTGGAGAAACAAATGTCAATTCTACGGTATAAATCAAAATAATGAGCACCCTGGTTATGACGTAAACTGAGAAGGTATGGACTGGTTATGATTAAGAGAAAATAACAATTAACCCACTACTGTGGCAACCGTCATCAGCATAGCCATTGTTGGTGCTGTCCAAGAGTGAGTAAGACCCTTAAAGTTTCCAGTCTGCGTCCCACATGCGCTTCACCACAATCAACATTCTCGCTCCATCCTTGGGAAGTGAGAAATATGATACCTGTAGCTTCGAAGCTTCATATATGGTGTGGGACATTATACATGTGCTCGAATCGTTCTGTTAAACAAGGCAAAAGTAGTGTGTATATTTAGGTGAATTACAGTAATACTGTTGTGTTCGTTGCTCTACTGTTGAGTGTATGGGGAATTACGTTACATATGTGCTAAATGCCTAGTTTATATGATCACACAAAAGTAGAAGTGTTAGTTAATCATGTGCAGAAATACGCAGATGTGGTTAATTATTTGTAGAGTACGGAAGAGTAATGCTTTAGTTTGTGTGGCTACCACGCACGTATGGTGCAATGCTTAAGGTTATAAAAAGTGACGTCGTGTTTGCGGATAATATGAAGTTCATGATTTAGCGGGTTGGAAGCAAAGTTAAGGATGCTGAGACGACGCGTATCCAGATATTGTCCCCTGGGAATGAAATCCACATCATCATTATCATAGTTGGGAAAAAGGTAATAGTGTTTCAGGAAATCAGTTTCTATCGGATTGGGAGTATGGGTTACGGTGTAGAGACAGGATGCAATGTGTGAAACACTCTAACACTCTTACCGACCTCAACCTTGAGTGGTCAAGGGACAGGAGCCAAATAAGGCACGAACTAACAAGGAGAAGGAAGGAGGAAGCAGTGTACACCACCATTCTTACGATCGCTTATCTTACAGCCGAAACACATGTCAAAACGCCAGAATATAACCTCCAATCGGAAGACTGGCGAGATGAATCTTAAAATTCTGCCGACATACTCTGCTTCGGTGCCTCGCGAGCTATTTACTGGTAAGATAAAAGAGCTTGAGCTGGGGAGACAAGCTGTGTAAAAACAGAAGCTTCTGCCGCCGTCAGTGATGCCACTCCATCTCTTGTGTTGTCAGACAAGCCATGCCAGCTACACTCAGATTATTATAAAGTTTAATTGTAGACACTTTAGAGTTTGGTGCCGTGTGAAGTTTGTGGTGTTTGATATTGTAGTGTGCATTGTTGCATAATGGGATGAGTGATATTACGGTATGTGATGTTCTGGCATGTAGCATCACCTAGTGTGTTTTGTCGTATGTAACGTTTTAGGGAAGTGTGTGGTGGTGGAGGTAATCTGATGTACAGCATTATAATGTATGGTAGAATTTGTAATATGTAGTTCTGTGGTGTCTGGTGATACACAGTGTGATGCGAGACAATGTAGTGTTGAGAGGTACGGTTTTACGGCGTGTGATGGGTTGCGTTGTGATGTGTATTTGCTACTGTGTTGTGCATAGTACTGTAATGTGCATAACTCTGCAATGTGCTGTTATATCGGGTTAGCTTGCGTGGTGTTAGGATGTGTGGTGCTATCGAGTGTGGCTTGTATGGTTTTAGATGCTGAGTGTGATTTGTTTTGTAATGGGTATTGATTTAATGTGTCGTTTGATAATGTATTGTGTGACTGGTATGGCACTATCTTTATAGAAAAAAACAAATATAAGCTCACGACTCTCATATTCGAATTATGATCCTATCGGAACCGCTGTGAATCTCGAACCTGTGATTCATGGTGAGTGAACCTAGTTGCCTCGGTCTGGCGACAAAGCTCTTCTGGTGAGGGTGGAGGTGATAGCTGCGGGACTTGCCAGTCTACCTCACGCAACAAAGCTGCATCCAATGCGCTGTGGAGCATTAGGCAAGCGAGACAAACTATCTTAATGGGCTTATTTGCTCGTATGCCATCAGGACCTGGTGGGTTCGTCGTAACTGAACAATCCTGTGTCCTAGAGATAGTTTCTGTCATCTTTCAATGACTCATTCCTATATGTTACCAACTCCATCCTGGTTTTAATGCATTCCAGATAAGTTAAGTTAGTTGTGTTCGGTTGGTGCCAAAACCATGTAAATGTTAAAATCGTCCTGAATAGAAGTGTTTCAAGTGCTACGGCCCGTAGTGAAGTCTCATTTACATGTTCTACTATAATTAAGTGAATGAATCAAGAACCATAAAATCAGAAAATGTCGCAGTGAAATTTAACAATATACATTTTTCTAATTGTTACGTGGCCATATATTCATATAAAAGACAAATGCAAGAATAAGTAACTTGAAATCAAGCTTTATCAAACTCAAAGTATATTCATGGATTTTTCAATAACGATTATCCGTCACAACGTAAAATAGTTAAAGCGATGGGTGGCGAAGTGTGCCGACTCGCTAACATGGCGGAGGAATGTGACCTACCAAGTACCTTTGTAGTTCTCATACAACATGCATCTACAACCTCGTAGGCAAGAATATTGCCGAGATAAATCTTCGCAGGTGAGAATATTGCTGAAAGACTCCCTCTTAGGCGAAGCTTCGACTAAGTACAACCTTTAAGCTTCTTGTAGAGTTCCAGAAATTGTGACAGTTGTAGATGTGAGCTGTTGAAAATTTTTGTGTGCATAGTTCCGTCCTTGTGTGTGTGTGTGTGTGTGTGTGTGTGTCTTAGCTATAGTATGATGTACCTCGATACTGCATGACATGGAGGTAGCATACTTGATAAGCTTATACATCTTGGGTGAGGGGGGTGGAGGGTTCACTCAGACCCATGAAAATAGGTCACATTACGGCTACCTGGCAACTATCTCGGCCGGCTTCACG
Organism: Panulirus ornatus; assembly: GCF_036320965.1. Lineage (NCBI taxonomy): Eukaryota > Metazoa > Arthropoda > Malacostraca > Decapoda > Palinuridae > Panulirus > Panulirus ornatus. The sequence continues at coordinate 33,531,156 of NC_092241.1, read as the reverse complement.
GAAAACGTTGTCATGTAGCCTTTAAATGTCACGCCACACAAGAGCACGTAAGATCTTAACAGACTTGTTTGGATCCTGTGTACCTGAAAATGTACACATGAAACATTTCAAGGTGAGGTTTGGTAGATTTCCTCGATTGTGAAATGAAGTGATGACACTAACTTGGAAAAGATACGAATAGCACATAACATGTACAACAATCGGTAAAGCTAACACTTAAAGGGAAGCCTTGGTGTTTATACTTGGCAGTAATTTCACCCAAGGCATCAGAAGATGCATTTTTGAAAGTGCACGGCGAGGATGTGTCATGTCTCCCGTATTCAAGGGCAAGAGGGTAAGCGTGTCACATAACCCTAGTGTTGCCGATTTCATGTTGACCGACTAATAGTTGCTAAGTGTTTCTTACTAGTGTGTGTAATTAGCTGTTTTGCTTAATCATAATTTGCCATATAATTGCCTAAAATGCCTTAATGACTGCATTTCTACTATATTTCCTTATTCTCTCTTCAGATATGGCTGCTAATACTGTTGACGTCATCACCAGCCGAGCCCCACATAATTGGAACGTGGGAGCTGAACGTGGGGGCTTGGGACACCACAGAGGGAGCCTGATTCTCGTGGGGACCGGGTGGGATAACAAGCCCAACGCCCTAGGCCCAGTGCTTAGGTCCCTCACCACCGGCGGGCCGCCCTAGAGCATAGGGCCCGCACCTCCTGAGTTGTAGGGAGGTTTAACCTCAAACAGCAACAACCTGGGACCCAGTGGCCTTCTCGGAGCGCAGCGTGCGGTGGCGGTAGAAAAGATGATGGCAGGAAGAAGGCTCGGTTCGGACGCGACCACTAAATGGACGAGGACCCCCAGGGCAGGACGCGTGAGAAGAAGTAGGAACGAATGGGGCAGGTGGTGCAAGTGACCAGTCATTTACAGCCGCAGTGTCATCCAAACACCACCATACGCAAGAAAAGTTGAGCCAAGCAGACACGGAAGCACACCTTGGATTGGCCCTACAGCATTTCGGACTGCTCCCCCAATACTCGTTACAATTCTGAGAATATCTCAGATTTTCAGCACAGAGGCGAGTGTATATGCCATTTCGGAGATGTATGTGGAAACCTGAGCCTGACGAGCTGGTAGAAAGTAGCTTAACAGCCAGCAACACATTGAATCATTAGAGGATGTTCTTCCTTCTGCTCGTCCCATGGCCATCCTAGAACTAGGTGTCATGAAGCTCGTGCACGATAAGTACTCGATACACACGAATGGAGCAGCGTGCAAGTGGTTTAGCGCCCACCCAGAAATTTAAGCCTTGGATTGGCGGCCTACGAAGGGATGCGACATGAACCTGACAGAGAACTGGCG